>NW_027185777.1:1188722-1189792 GCF_028583685.1 Petaurus breviceps papuanus | reverse complement strand
CTCCCCCCTTCCTGGCTCCTCCTCCACATCATGTCCATGAACCATGACAACGGCCCCCCAAACTGTCCTGGACTCTCTTCTTTTCTCATTCTATACTATCTTTACGACTTATGATCTTATTGGTTCCCATGACTTGAATTACAGCCTCAATACAGATGACTCTCAGATTTATTTATCCAGACAACATCTCTTTTAGGGGGCAGCGAGGTAGTATAGTGGATAGAGCTCTGGGACTGGAATCAGAAAGCCTCAGTTTCCTCATCTGTAAAATGCGCTGGAAAAAGAAATGGCAAACCACTCCAGTATCTCTGCCAAGAAAACCCCAAATGGGATAATAGAGTCAGATACAACTGAAATGACTAAGCAACAAAAACCTTTCTTTTGATATTACATTACCAACTACCTATTGGAAATCTTGAAATTGATGTCCAGTAGACATCTCAAACTTAACAGGTCCAAAACAGAACTCATTATTTTGCCCACTACTCTCCAAAACAAAACACCCCAAACCCTTTACGTTTATTTACATCCCTATTACTGTGGAGGTCACCATCATCTTTCTAGGCACTACGTCCCACAACTGGAGTATCATCCTGGACTCCTCAATGGTGTTCACCCTACACATCCAGTCTTGTTTCTACCTTCACAACTTGTCTTGCATACATTCCCTTCTCCTCTTCATTCACACAGCTGCCACAACCCTGGTGTCCTCATCACCTCATAACTTCTGATTGGGGCCTTTGCCTCCAGTCTCTACCCACTCCAATTCATCCTCCACTCAGATGTCAAATGATCTCCTGAAAGTGCAAATCTGATCACATCAGCCCTCCTTTCTTCCATTCAATGGCTCTGTTACTTCCAGCACCATCCACACTATCCTCCTTACCTTGTCTTTTCCCTGGCTTCCCTCTCTTGCCAGCTTTCCTGGTTTCCTTCAAGACAGTTCAAATCCTACTTTCTGTAAGAGACTTTTCCTACCCCCTCTGCTAGTGTCTTCCTTCTGAGATTATCTCTCATTTATATTATCTATCTATCTATCTATCTATCTATCTATCTATCTATCTATCTAT
>NW_027185777.1:1147141-1188712 GCF_028583685.1 Petaurus breviceps papuanus | reverse complement strand
TATCTATCTATCTATCTATCTATCTATCTATCTATCTATCTATCTATCTATCTATCTATCTATCTACCTACCTGTCTGTCTATCTCTTAGAGACACATATATGTTTGCATGTTGTTTCCTCTTATTAGAAGGTTACTTCCTGGAGGGCTAGGACTGTATTTTTGGCTTTTCTTTGTATTCCTAGTCCTTAGCAAAGTGTTGGAAGCAAAGTAAACATTCAATGAATGCACGCTGACTGATTAAATTGACCCAGAACAGCAATTTTCTTGTTATACATTAATAAAAAACACTGGGTGTGTTCAACCATTTCTAGACACTGTTTTGGGGCTTATATCCTCTGTCCCTTTAAGGATGTATTTGATTTTCCAGGTCAATAAATCTAGATTTACTGAAAGTTGTTTTGGCTGTTTGTTTGTTTTCTTTTTAAAAAGAATTTCAAAAAAAAAAATTCTAAGAGTCTTGGTGCACACATATGGAGGGCTGCCAGTCCTAAGCTCTTGAAATAAAAAGAAGCCAATAGGAGGCAGATTTATTTCTAAGTACTTCTCAGTTACAACAGGCATTTCTTTCTACCTAGTGAATGGTGGCAATATTATTGAACGTTTGTTCTGGAAAATTCAGCAAAGAGGATTACAGTGAGAACTCTCTTGACATCATCCTGAGATTGGAGACACTCGGGTTTCTTTGTATGCCTCTGGTCCAACAAACATGTTAGGAAGCTGGCTGACCTAGCCCCAATTAAGCACAAATCACTCACTCTTCCTTGGAGATATAGTCCTTGTTCCCTTAGTAAGGAGACTTATTGGAGAACAGGCATGCACTGGGTACTTGGGGCCTTCCTGTTCTCACTGGAAAATTCGAGTCAGGGCTGGAGGGATGCTGAAGCTCCAGAAATCACAATGAACTGGGTAGATTTAAATAGCCTCATACAATTTCCTTTGTTCTCCTTGGCCCTCCCCCCTTGCTTCTTACAGGGTTTTTTTTTTTTTTGGTTATTATGGGTAGTGACAGTTTTTGGTTTTTCTGGTTTATCAACGGTTTCCTTTACTGGTGGCATTTATTCCTCCGGCTGGAAGGCCGGCATGATTGGAAGCTGGAAGGAAAAAGAACCCACAAATGAATGACCTGGCCCTAGCTTTAACAGTCATCTCCAACCACAGATTAATACGGTTACTGGATTTGACTAACGGCTCTCTCCATCAGCCCAACTGCTGACACTTGAGAAAGTCCCTGCAAGTAAAGACTGAGAAGGCTGAGGCAGGCTCTGGATTGTTTGATCCTCAGATTGCCCGTTTTCTGGGAGAGTCAAGGCAGTCACATCCCTCTTTAAAACGTTCCATCCCCACTTCTTAGTCATCCTTGCAACATTTGGATAGGGGTTAGGTCTCTGTTAATTAATGTGGATGAACCCTAAGGACAACCTGCAGACTCCCCCCAAATAGGTTCAATTCAGTTCAATATACTGGACAAGATTTTTTTTTTGAGGAGGCAATCAGGGTTAAGTGACTTGCCCAGGGTCACACAGCTAGTAAGTATCAAGTGTCTGAGGCTGTATTTGAGCATTTATTAAGTACCTACTCTAAGCCTCTGCCTTCAAATAGCTCACATTCCATTAGTTCCTCAGGTTCCAGACCTAGCACATTTAATCAAACCACTGACCTGAAAATTCTGTTTATCTTACTCAAAAAAAAAAATCAGTCTAAATGATATTACAAATTATTTTTGTCACTTAGGGCTCTGTGGCCTTGGGCAGAAACCTCTCTAGGCCTCAGTTTCCTCATCTGTAAAATGAGGGGGTGAGACAAAGAGAACAATCAATCTTCTCCAGGTCTATGATTGTATGTCTCACACTCCATTAGAATGTAAGCTCCTTGAGGGCAGGGGTGAAGTCTTGTTTATCCTTCCCCAGAATACCAAGTGGCTTTTGGATTCTATCAACCGGGTGAAATCACAGGCTCATTCTACCCACCCAAGCTCACTCTCAGCCAATCAGAAAGATCCCTGAATTTAAAGATGCAAGACCTAGATTCCGAATCCATCTCTTTGTCAGATACAACCTCCCTCATCTTACAGATGTGGAACCAGACTCACAAATACAATGACTTATACAAAGTCAGAGAAATGACAATCAGTCAAGCTGGGATTTGAACCTGAGTCCCCTGACTCATATTTCTCACTCTTTGTACTGGTACCCTTCAGCTTCTCAGTGAGTGAAAGTCAGAGTTCCTCATATGACTTGTTCTACCCTGAGATACAAGTATTAAAAGTGATCTTATTGGGGGAAACATATTTTAACCACATTAATATTGATGAAGACCATGTCTATTTAACTCCATAATTAAAAAAATTAACACATTAGGGTATACTTCTGTTCTTTGTCTGCTGGTGGCACTCAATTCCAGTTCAGCCCCTAGCTGTTGCTAACATGGTGTTGTGTTGGCCAATGTGGGCCTCCAGATTGGGAGGCTGGTTGCTGGGTCAGATGTGTGGTCTGGCTCTGATCAGCCTTGATTTGAGGCCAAAAGAGACCAGCCGTAATACTGAACCATCTCTGTAACAGGCTGGCCACCTGTCTTCCAGGGAAGATAAATCCAATTTCATGAGGTTTGACTTGGAAATCAAACCATCTTCTCCACCCTCCTTTCTCCCTCCACCCCCAACCAAATGCACATGAATGTCACAGAGAAGAAGGAAAAGACATACATGCCTCAGAAGTTTGGATGTAAAAGGCAATTTCATAGACAGCAATAATTCCAGGGCCCTCCCTCTGACATTATCCCATCAGTACCTTATTTATAAATTTGCAAATGATGTCGCTGCCTTTAGATTGTGAGCACCTTGAGGGTAGGGAGTGGTTTCTGCCTTTCTTTGTATGCCCAGCATTTAGCATGACACCCAGGAGACCAATAAATGTTGGCTGACTTAACAAGAAGCTCTAGCGATCATAGAACTCCCTTTAATGCTTTGAGCAGTATCTAGTTTCCAGTCATGTAGAGAAAATTTAAAAAAAGAAAAAAGGAAAGAGAAAATCATCTAAGGGATAACTGGGATAGGTTTACTTTTGTGAGGTTAGAAGGAAAAAAAAAGGAAAATGATTGTGTTCAATACCATTATTTGTCAAAACTGTAGATTCATTTCTAACCCTGAAGACACATTTTTTTTAACAGAGACCCAGAATTCAGTAACATTCTGCTAAATGCAGTCAATACAGCACAAGCTGTCTCCAAATGGATCTTCTATGATGAGTGGTCGGTCAGCCACATTGTTAAGAATGGGACTATTGGGCAGAGCATAAACCCTCTTGTAGGATTTCTGATGCCTGATTTTCAGAATTGCAGACTGAGAATTTCAAACTGACTGATTTTTCCAGTGATAAGAGAAGGCTTTAAAGAAAACCTCATTTCCACTCTATGATCTGCCATTTTGGAATTCTGTTGCAAGTGGGTATGTTCCTCAAAGTTTGTAAGTGTCCTGGTATGAACAGAAAAAAGTTTCACTTTTAGTTAACCTGGCTGTATTATACTTTCTGATTCTGAATAAAGTTTATAGAAAAATAAGGTGAAGTACACAGAATGGTATTTGTTTGACCCTAGTTGAACAATACAGACTGGTAAGTGTATCTCTAAGAACAAATGATCAACACAAAGACAAATTTAAAACCCCAGAAAAACAAAGCTAAATAGAAAACAGCTCCGAATCTGCTGTATAGACAGAGCTCTAGGCAGCTGACCTTTTCATTTGGTTGTCAAACCCAGGGCAGTGACTCAACAGCTCAATATAGTCATGACCTTCAGTATATTTTTTAGGACAAGGTAGACAGCCCAAATGGTGCCCTATTCACCACAATTTTTATAATAAAAGCTACCCTTAAGTAGTAATTATTTTTATTTCTGAGAGAAACTTCCCTACCCAATCCCCTCTTTTTTTGGTTTAGCTAAATACTTGGCCTTATCAGACACCAGCTTCCCAAGCCACAGTGAGAAGGCCAGATGGGAAGCAGATTTGAAGACCTCCTTAAGTGAGAAATAATGGAGAATGAATATCAGACAGACACAGACCACCCTTACTGCAGTGGACCACATGGAGTTATCAACAGATTGTAGATGGTCTGTAAGAGTGCTCATTATACCCTAAAATTTTAGCACAGAAGCAAGGAAGGAATTTATCTCCCTGTGGTAATCTCCTTTCTCAGCTTTTCCTTCAGCAGAGCACCTGGATAATACAGCTACTCAGACATGTACTAAAGTGTCATTAATCCACACTAACTTAAAAGAAAGGCCCATGTATCACTCAGTACACTCCCTGGCACATCTGATCAACTTACCTTAAGGTTATTTGGTAAGAAATAGATATAAAGCAAGCTTTCATCACATCCTTGCAGAGGAATCAACAGAGTTCTAACAGTTGAGGTATATGGAACTCTAGATGTCAGGTACAATCATATATCTAAAAGATGCCCATTTCAAAAAAACTGGATAGGACTTCAGGACTGTTAGCCCCTGTTGCAACCAACTTTTACTGAGTCCCAGGAAGAGAGGCAATATGCCACTGGCCAAGAAAGTTATTATTATTTTTAAAAAACACACACTTTAATGTATATAATAAGTATTCCTTAGAAATGTTTTAGAATAAAAAATGATTAAATTTCTTGTCCCATGTCTGAGAATCTTAATTTGATTCCAGGTTCAGAAAGAAAATTAATTGAGATGTAATGGGTTTGTTTCTCTTCCCATATGGAGGACTGGGTTGCTTGGTTTAAGAGTTCAAGGAGTTAGCTAATCCAGTGAAAGTAAGTGGGAGACAAAATTTGATGTAGGAATGTTTTTAGAAATAAATTTGTCTGGAATACACATACCCATATGTGAAATACATGTCTTTGAGACACACATATGTACGTATAAAAGATTCTATGTTTTTATTCTTCCCTCTAACCTCTGTTCTGGGGAATAGCATAGAAATAAACTTAATAAAATAAATTCATGTCCAGTCCAAGTATTGATGTCTATAAAAGAACTGATCTTTCTATTACTTCCAAATTCAGAAAAAACTAGCTTGAAGTAATATTTGGAACTTTAACATAATTATTTTAATTGGACAAAATGAGATTGATATTTTCCCGTCCTGACCATACTAATAAAAAAAAGAAAAAGGAAACCCACATAGACTTTCATAGCTGAAAGGAGGTAGTCTTGATTGTAACCTAGCTTAACATCTTAAAACACACACATACACACTGAAGTTATACCCATTCTGTCCCTTTTATTTTATTTTTATTTTGCTTTTTGGAGGGGGGAAGGCAGGGCAATTGGGGTTAAGTGACTTGCCCAAGGTCACCCGGCTAATAAGTTTTAAGTGTCTGAGGCCGCATTTGAACTCAGGTCCTCCTGACTCCAGGGCCAGTACTCTATTCATTGTGCTACCTAGCCACACCCATCCCTTTTATCTTAATTTAGCAATCTTCAAGGGAGAGGTAGGGAAGTATCCGAGTCTCTCTGTCTCTTCCCAGGGCAACTTTCATGAATTACAGAAGTCACGGGAAACAGCATCTCCTAAAACTTCTCCCTTCCTTCAAGAATTCCTCCAGTTACTGGAAAAGACACATAGATCAGAAGGCCACAGAGAGGGTGAAGCTTTATGGCTGCATATGTGTTTCTGAACGAAGGCCAGGAGGCAGGGTGATGAACTCCAACTGTTTACATTCAGGATTTCCTTTCCTTTTAAGGGTCAGATTTGTGGTTTGTGCTCCACTGGTTCCTGGGAAAGAAGAGCTAGCCAGTGGCTACACCCCCACCTCACTGCTGGGAAAGTTAAAAGCTCTGCATCCTTAGCCCAAGAGAAGTAGGAAGAAGATATAAGAAGGAAGACAATGAAACTTAGTTGTCTTGGAAAGCAAACAATGATGACTAGCTCTCCCCATCCTAACTAATGATAACTATTTAGCTCACTTTCTTAACTTAGCCATTTTTCTTCCTGGAAAATAGCAAAATAAGACGAAGAAACATTAACTAGCAATAATTTTTTATCTCAAAACAAGAAAAAAAGGGGGGTGTGGCAGAGGGACAGAGTGATATCAATTAGGTAGGGCTATAAAAAGCAAATATAGTAATTATTGGTTGCTATTTACTTGTCTTGTGATTCTGTTTCTAAGGATAAAGGAGTCACTCTCTTCACACTCCTAAGCATATCATATGAAATTATGAATAATTAGTTTCTAATGGAAGAGAACAAAAAAAAGAAAAAGAAAAAAGGAAAGAGAAAAGAGAAAAGGTGGCACATGACACTCACTCTCCAAACTCATTAAGGAGAGGGACTAGGTCTATGCTTTTACCGCTCTAAGAAATTCTCAAGTTCCCTCTGTGGGGCTGCATCTTCTCCTACAGTCTCAGGAAGCTGTCTACTGCTCTGTCAAGTGACCTGCCCAGAGCACAGAACCACCATGTCAGAGGTGAGGTCTGATCCCAGTTCTATCTGCTACATCATACTACCTCTTTAATCTCATTAATTACACATTAATAAGGCTAAGAACTGTGGCCAGGTAGCACGGTGGACAGAGCACCGAGCCTGGGGTCAGGAAGACACATCTAAGTCCGAATCTAGCCTCAGACACTTCCTTGCTGTGTGACCATGGGCAAGTCACTTGACCCAGTTTGCCTCAGTTTCCTCATCCATAAAATGAGTTGGGGAAGGAAATGGCAAAGCACTCCAGGATCTATGCCAAGAAAAACTCAAATGGGGTTACAGAAAGCCAGACATGACTGAAATGACTGAATGACAATGATATTATAAGGAAAAAATTGTGTCTGGACAAAAACATCCATTAAATTAGCATTTCTCAAGAGATTTAAAATCATTTTTATAATACAAAGACATTTAATTCCCGATGTGGTAAATATATATATATATATATATATATATATATATATATATATATATATATATACATATATATATATAAAATATAGTTTACATAAACAAAAGCTCTTTGGGGTTCTCAATAATTGGTCCAGAGATCAAAAAGGATGTTTACTTCCTTGGGTACAACTAAATCAAGGAAAATAATAATAATCATCAATAATAACAGGGAATTTATTTTTTAATTTATTATTTTTTAAATTTATTATTACATTTTTAAGATTTACAAAAACCCTACCATAACCTAGCAAAATAAGTTTAATAAGCACTATTATTCTTATTTTAAAGATAACTAAACTGAAGTTTACTTTAGATAGCTCAAATGACTTGCCCACAGTCATAGCTATAAATTTCAAAGATGGGATTCAAAACCAGTTCTCTCCAGATTCAAATCCTGGCTAGTTTCTCCTACAAGAAGTGGAAAGTCACAGAGATAGCAAGACCTGAGTTCAAATTCTGACTTGGACATTTAGTTTCGGTGTGACTGGGGGCAAGTCACTTATTCTCTTCCAGCCATAGTTTCCTTATCTATAAAATGGGGGGGTGGGGGAGGAGGGAGAAAAATAAAGTAGTTTGCAAATCTAAGAGTGCTCATAGAGAGCACTATAAATCTAGCTACTGTTATTAATATCATACTAATGCTCTCTATAAATCTGAATATTGTTATTATTACACCAAAGAGTTCCTTTAAAGTTGTGTCCAGATAGCTTTAAATCCCGCAGTAGACAAAATAGTGTGTGTGTGTGTGTGTGTGTGTGTGTGTGTGTGTGTGTGTGTAATATAGGAATAAAAAGAAAATGTCTTCTTATAGCCCAGATTTCCTCAGAATCAGTCCTGAGAGGACCTGCTCAGTCTTTCAGCCTGGGGCCTACTTCTGGATGTCTCAGTAGCAAATGAGGAAGTGTTTCCATCTCTTTCAAGAGAACCAGATGCCAGGATGTCACTGAAAACCCTTCTGTAATGTGGGGCAACCCTAGCACAGACTAACCAATGGGAAAGACCAGCAGGATGTTTGGGCTGGTGTTTGGGCATCTGGTGTCTGCTTTCCGACGCTCACACACAGGAACCTACAATACAACTGTCTGGTCAACTCCCAGGTAGCCACTGTGGAATTCACAGGAAGTGAGTGGGAAGAGCCAGTCCAAAGAGACCAGCAGCCAACACAGCTCTCTGACTCTGATAGCTTAGTGGTTTCATTCCTACAATGGTTACGATTTTTTTTTTTGTATTCTTCCTGGTGGCATTTGGCATTTCCTATGGAGGGACCAGTCTTGCTAGCAACCTAGAATTTCTTAGAAATGCTATCTGTTCACCACAATCTCTATATTCATAGAATTACTAACAAGTTTCACTTTTTTAATGTATGATTTTGTTTTGTTTTTATTCTGTTGCTGCCTGGAAAATCCCATTACTGTCATGACACTAGTTCTGGTTCTGGGGCCAGTCAGGATTGCTAGGTTTTAGTTTCACAGTATCACCCTGGAGAAACCTCTGTGTTTGTTTATTTATTTATTTTGGCCACTACTTTAATTTAACGATTAGTGGAATTCTGAAATTCTTCTCTGAAAAAAAGATTATTCCGTCAATTCATCAGTGAAGCTAACGCTAAGGTATTTATATCTTTTGCTTTTCCTCATTTCTTATTTGTTCAACTTAATAATAAGTAATATTCTCATTTACATAGGACTCTAAGGTTTTACAAAGCACTTCTCTTTGCAACAATCCTCTTATGTAGGAAGTATAATTAGCATTAGTATTATTCCCATTTTACAGATGAGAAAACTAAATTTTTGAGATTAAACATCAGATCTCAATTCGAACCCAGAATTGGGTTAAGCTTAAAGGTTCTATGATCTACTCATTATGTGATGATGCCTCAAAAAAAAAAAAGCAAAACATATCTGCAAATAATGCATTTATTGTACGAGATAACATTAAAATGTGGACAAAAGGTGAATCGGCTTTCCAACGTGAGCAAAATGGATCAGTCTATGAATATGCATTTCGCAAGTGTCTAATATGTGCTTGGCACTATTCTAGGCACGGAGGATATCACAAAATGAAACAATCCCACTTAGAAAACAGACTAACATATACAGGGGTCCTGTTGGGGCTCTTGTACTCTAATGATGTCCTTTAATACTCTCTCCTTTATGTGGAGGAAATATTTCTCTTACTATATGGATCCTGTGTTATTTAAAATACAGTATGGGTTTTTATTAGGATGCTTTTCAAATCTCTTAGGATCAATTTTACAGTTGTTTAAAAGATATATTTAGACTGGTACTATATAGGGTTTAATTGCTTTTAATGTATTCTTCCCATTAAGTAATGATTTCAGGATAGTAATGAGTCTCAATGTATTCAGTCAGAGCCTTTTTTCCCCGATGGTCAGTGTGTATATTTTGTGGAGGAGACCAAAATATTTGTACATATCACCATTGTCCATTTTCTCAACATGACCTCCAGATTCAAAATCAAAGATTTTAATTTCTATCTTTCCTTGGTGTATGTTAATAATTTTACAATTATAAAGTCTAAATGATATTTTGGTATTAATGGAGAAGAATCCATAAGATGGCAGGATTATTATTCATTCTTATTATTACATTGTACTACTGTTCAAAATGACTGACTGGTATTGGGGTGGAGTGGAGGCACCTTTGCCTTTTGCCTTTACCCGTTCCTGTTTTTGATCCAGGCTATCTAGACCCTTGGGATTGAATGCAATCCAATGGTTTGGTCAGGCAATGGAGCCACCTTTCCTTCACCTCCCTGCTAATGCCTCTCTCTTTTTTCCCTCCTTCTGGATGGATACGAACTCCTATCTCACCCATTTGGTGGGAACCCAGAATTCTCTCAGGTTTGTCTCCACTTCCCAAGGGTGGTGGGTCGGTACCTTCAAGGTATCCACCCTACAGAATGTTCATGGCTGCTCCTATCACTTCAATGAGCTGGGACTCACTACCTACAATCCTTTTGCTAAAATCATCAGACCCCCCTACCTGTCCTAATGATGTACCCTGTGGTCATCTGGGCCTTATCACATGTTCTGCCAAATGGGTGGCAAGCAGGACATATCCTAGGGCAGTAACATTGTGAACAGAAAGGAGGGGCTGAATGTGAGAGACTCTTGGGCAGAAGAATGAGTAGAATTTGGCCATTAAATGGAAAATCGATCTATCAACCAATCAATATTCATTAACTAAGTGCCTATGTGTCAGACACTGTAAGATGCTAATTATAAAAATATAAAAGTGAGACAGTTCTTACCTCCAAAGAGTTTGAATTCAATTAGAGGGAACATTAAGGACAGCAATGAGTTCCTGACAGAAAGAGTAATGCCTGAAGGAGGAGTGGGTTACATAGAAGAGCTGTTCTATTGACACTTGGAGAGCAAATTCTATGGGTCGGGAGAGAAAGGAGAGAAGGCAAAGTGGCAGATAAAAATTTGGGGGTTGCTATCTGCAGAGGAAGCAACTGGGGCCATGGGATGGAATGAAACTGCGGGGAGAGAATATGTCAGAGTGAAGAGGACTAAAGACATACTTTTATGCAATGGAATTTTAGAAATGGACTTGTCATTCCTACAAGTGTCTCTCAAGTCAACAATAAGCCACAGTTTATAACCTTGGAGATTGAAGATCCTTAGGGGTCATTTAGCTTGGACCTTCATTTTACAATGACAAAAATGAAGCTTCACGGTGAGGCGACTTACCCAAAGTTACCACCAAGACAGTAAGAACAATATACATAATAGCAGTGGTGATGCTTAAGTGACAAATGCTTAAAAAAAACCCAGTCAATTTATGATGAACCATGATGAACAAAACAGGTCCTGGGGGACTGATAAAGAAACATGACTTTTCTTCCCAATAAAATGATGTGGATTATGAGACTATAGCATATATGCCGTTGGCTGATGCTGTTGTGTTAGGTGGTTGTGTTTAAATGGTTTTACTGATTTTGTCAATAAAAAAAAGGATTCAAGAGAGAAGAGATTCAGGAGAAATGAGTGTAGCATAAAATCAAAAAGTAACAATAGAAAAATTGGGGAGGAGGTGGTGGGAGGAACATAACTGTAGGCCTATCCCACTGGGTTGGCTTTGATATCACATAGCACTGCCTTCAGTGAATGGCTTTTTTTAATGTAACCAAAAATATAGACGTAATAAAGGGGCCAGGTATTAAAGGTGGATGGTACTGAGAATGATGCCGCATGCAGAAAAACAATGGCCCCACTGTCTTTTTTTCCTCTAGTTCAGAAGTTGTTTCTGCCCAAAATGCCCTTGGGAATCTGACTCGATCCCACAGGCCTCTTTTCTAATTTTGGAATTGGTTATTCCTCCATTTTGCATGTGATAGATAGCCAGTTTTTTCTTACCTCCCATCTCCATTTCCCTTCTCTCTAGCCTTCTCCTTTCCCACAAATTACTTTACATGAGAATTATATTGCTTTTGGCCCCAGGCCATTGTTGAGATTATCAAGGGTAAAGAGCAGAGGTCCGGAGGTCCCCCATCTTTAAAATAAGTTAAAGAGATAAAAAACCAGGACCAAGTGAGAGAGAGTGCTCTAGACAGAACAGGACACACTCAGAACAGGGCTTCCTCTGAACCAGTATGGCCTAAAGGAGCTTTGGGCTTCCCTTCCGAAGTGGCCAGTGCCTCCCACTGTCAGCTACTGTCCTCCAGTGGATATTTGTGGCATGGTTCTATCAATATGGAACAGAAGGAAAGGCAGTGAATGTTGAAGGACCCCCAGCTCAGAGGCAATGGAAAGGCAGAGCAGTATGGGGGGGGAAAGTAATGGATTTTGAGGTGAAGGTCCTGCATTCATATCTCAACTCTAATCCCAACTCTTAGTATGACTGACTGTGAGCAAGTAACTTTACCAGTTTCTTCAAGGAGTTGGACTAGGTGGTCCTAGAGACAGGCTTAGAGTCAGAAAGACCTGGGTATAAATCCAGCACTTCCTGGTCAAGTCACTTCTCTTTGCCTAGTTTCCTTAACTGTAAAATGGAGAAAACAGTGCCTACTTCCTAGGGTTGTTGTGAGGATCAAACGAGATGATATTCGTAAAGTATTTAGCATGGTGCCTGGTATACAGCAGGTGCTTAATAAATCAACCCTTCCTTCCTTTCTTTCTCTCTCCTTTCCTCCTCTAAAGTGACCCTCAACTCTAAATATTCCAGCCTATGATCTGATAATACTAATTTGTAAGTTGTACTAATACTAGTAGCTACAACTACTAACAGTGCTTTAGGATTTGCAAAACACTTTACAAATATTCTACAATAACCCAAGGAAGGAGGTGCTATTATTAACCTCATTTTACAGATGAGGAAACTGAGGCTGAAAGAGGTTAAAAGTTGACTTGCCCAGGTTCTCATGGCTGGTGTCTCAGGTCAGATTTGAACTATGGTCTTCCTGCCTCTAGGGCTAGGGCTCTATCCACTGTTCTTCCTAACTGCCTTTATGGCTGTACAGATTCAGGCTAAAAGAGTCTGATAAATTATTAGTCACAGTCCTGGGCTCTCTCTTTTATCAGCATAACATGTTTTGGTGCTTACTACGGGGTCTGGCACACAGAAGGTGCTTAGTAAATGCTTATGGACTGACTGAATGACTTTCCTACTCACTCTGGTACTAGCCCATGATCCATTCTTTTCTATTGCATATTCAAACAGGTAGGATGTGTACTGTGTGTGACCCACCCAAAATCCTAGGGATCACTGGATTACCTTAGTCTTGCCCTAATATCAATAGGTTTGCAAAGACATTATTTGGCTTATACACTCTGCCTAAGTCTGTGAACCCTCCTCCCTTCCTAGACATCTATACTTTCTCTTATGGCCACCGCATCCCAAGAAAAAGAACATCCAAGCATTGGCCCATGGCCAACACTTTCCTAATTGGTGTTTTTTAATGGAAATAAAAGCAAAATTAGAATAGAAAGACAGAATATATTTAACAGAACTGGGAAAAGACTTGAAAAAAAAAAAAAACCAAAAACCAACCACAGGCACTTTAGAAAAAGTGTGCTTTCTCTGACTCATTTTGAAAGTGATGTCCTCTCTGTGTAACTATATATCAAAAGCTTTAGGCCTTCCTATTAACATATATGACATCACAAGAATGAATTCCAACATGTGGCACTTTCTGACATTAAAAATGTATGTCACCTCTTAAACTTCTATTACCTGCCCCCATGGCCTCAACATCCTCTATATAACTGTCCTCCCATGGTCTAGAACAATAAAATTCCTCCTATCTATCCCTCTGCCTCACTCCCCCTTAAATCTTTTCTTTATCCTCACTGGGATTTCTGGTTATCGAACCCTAAGAGCCCCCTAGTTCATTATCTTTGATCTAGGTTCATTTTCTTCTCTTTGTAATCATTAAATGCCAAAGTGAGGAATTTGTAGTCTTGACCTTACAGTTAATTAACTATACATTGTCCTTTTACCCTCAAATCCTTTGACCCTTTGTTCTATCACCACTCATGCCCTGCAAAATGATAGGCCTGGGTTACCCCCACCATCAATGCTTTCTACTCATATCTTGCTAAAAGCAAATGGAGAAGGCATGCAACTGTGCTAACCGGACCCACTACAAATTTCTGCTCTCAAATTTCAGATGGGTTCCTAGTGTTGCACAACAACCCTTTTATTCGTCCCTGGCTGATTCTCTCCTGCACGCCTCACAATATCTTTTCCAATCTTTTCTTTAAGGCTCTTGTTCTACCTTTCTCTCCTCTCTGTTGCTACTGAGAGAACAGAAGCCATCTACTGTGTGCTTCTTTTTCTCCCCTATCCTATATACCCAAGCCCTTCTACATTACCCCTACCACTATTCTTCCCTGCTTTATTCTAGACTGAGAGGGAGGGGTAACTTTTCTTCTCATCAAGGATAATCCCTTCCCTTGTGCTTTTGATCTCATTGTTTTCCATATCCTTCAGGAACACTCACCTTTGATCATTCTCTCTGCTCCCTCTATCTTCAATTTATCCTTACTGACTACCTCTTTCCCTGCTGCTTTATAACCAAGTCCAGGTCTCCCACTGAAGTGCCCGAATAGGCTCTTTAAAAGTCCTTTACCTGAAAAAATGTACCATCTCCTCCTCATCCTTTTATACCTCTCCTCCATTTCATAGCCAAAACTCCTAAAAACAGCCATCTACATTCAACTCCAATTCTTCATCTCCTCTCACTTCTAAATCCCTTGCAATTTAGCATGACACCAAAACTCAAATGAATCTCATCTTTTCTTTTAGAAAATTAGTTTTATGTCTTTGGTTTTTACTTCATATCCACTCCTTCCTTCCTTCTGCTTCTTTCTCTCCTAATGTTTATTTCTGAATATATTTTCCCCCATCCCTTACTCAAGAAATCACCTCTTGGGGTCAAAGATGAAAAAAAAAGCCAAAAAAGCAGTTCAGAACAGAATTAACCAACATACTAACCATGATAGAGAAAAGTATATGCAATTTGAAAACAAAGAAGAGAAAGAAAAAAGGGTCACTGATGCATCTTTTTTTTGATGCAGAGAAGACCTAAAAGAGGCACAGATAACCAAGACAGCTTTGAAAAGCTACTACATTAACTTATTACATACTTAAAAAGAAAAGCAAATTGTATTTAAATAGTAGTAACTCTTACTCTGTTCTAATATAGATGTGGACATGCTCATTTTTTGATGCTCAAATTCAGGAAAAAAGCCAAAATTAAAATTTTTCTTTTTAAATTGAAAAGAGAGTCTATGTATGCCACATCCCAGATCCCAGGTTCCCCACCTCTGCAATAAAGGGAGGGAGACACATTTTCTCTACTCTTCTCCAGGGCCAAGCTCAGTCATCATGGTTACACTGTGTTCAACTTTGATTTTGGTTATATTCATTGACATTATTGTAGTCATTACTTTTATTTTTTTCCTGGTTCTGCTTATGTCACTACTAAATAGTTCATTTAAGTGCTTCCCTGAATTCTTCCTATTTCTTACAGCATAGTGGTATCATTACATTCACACATCGGTTAGTCATTCTCCAACCAATGTTCTCTCAATTACTCAACATGGTAGCCGTTTCTCAGTCCTCATTCTTCTTAATTTCCTGGCAGTTTAGGACACTGCTGATCACGGCCTCCTGAATATGTTCTCTTCCATCAGTTTTTGTGGCACTTGTATGCTCTCTCTCTGCCTCCTCTCACCACCCCTATCACCTTTCAGATGGATTATAGCAATAGCCTTGCAATTGGTCTTTCTGCCTCTAAATCCTCCCATCTCCACTTTAACCTTCATATAACCACTAAAATATCTCCCTTAAAAATGGGTCTGACCATGTGTCTTTCTCACTCAATTTCTATAGCTCCTTAACTTCTCAGAGAAAATACAATGCAGTTTGGTGTTTAAAATACTTTATAATCTGGCCTTTAGTCTACCTTCCAACATATTTCACATCACTCCCCAAATCTGGCTATTTGTGGGACTTGCCTGCCAATCCCCGACTTTGAACAGACTGTCATCCCCATCTCTGCCTACCCCCCCATTGCTGGGAGGCATGCCTTGCCTCTCTCTTCTCCTTAGAATCCTTATCTTCCTTCAAGTGTGATCCCCAGGGGAAGTTACTCCTGACCTGTCTCCTCAAATCATCTTGTATTTATTTATCTATTTACATGCTATATCCCCAATGGAATGTAAGCTCCTTAAGGACATCAATATTTTCTTTTTGGTTTGTTTTTGTAACCCCAGAGCCAAGCATGTGTGCCTTTCACACAGTAATTACTTAATAAACATTTGGTGAATAGAAAAAAGGCCTCAGTGCATAATAAGGAAAGATTACAAACTGGTTACATGTCATATGAAAATTGGCTGGAGGCCCTGAATGTGTTCAGTTGGGAGAAGAGAAGACTTACGGGGGATATGGCAGTTATCTTTTTTTTTTCTTTTTGGAGGGAACTTGGGGTTAAGTGTCTTGCCCAAAGTCCCACGGCTAGTAAGTGTGTCAAGTGTCTGAGGCTGTATTTGAACTCAAGTCCTCCTGACTCCAGGGCCGGTGCTCTATTCACTGCACCACCTAGCCACCCGTATGGCAGCTATCTTAAATAGGAAGGGTAAGTAAGTAGCTCTGTTTGGCCCTAGAAGGTAGAAGTTGCAAAGAACCCAATTTTGACTTCCTCATAAAAGTAGAATGAGTCATCTCAGTCCCAGGTGGTGGGATCCCCATGGATGGAAGTTTTTAGTTAGAGTCTGTATGACTGCTCACTAAAGATGCCATACTGGGGATTCCTTTCATTTACAGATTGGACTAGACAGTTAATTAGGTCCCTTCCAATTCTCAAATTCTCTGACTCTGATGACAGTTGCCAGGCTAGGTGGAATGGGAAGCCACAATTACCTCTTGGAAATAGAAACAGGTTAATAATCTTAAGTTCATAGATGCAGAGCTGGGAGGGACTTCCAAGGCCATCTAGTCCAACTCTATTATTTTATATCTGACAAATCTAAGGTTTAGGGAGGAAGAGACCCTTTCCAAAAGGGAAACAACAGTCTTCTTACTAAATCCAGTCCTGTTCCCATTATGACACCAAGGTTAAGCTTTCAACTGCCAATAAAGTCACCAGGACACTCAGATCCCACTGTCAGGTAAAATAGTCATATGATAGTTGCTCTTACTTTCGACGAAACATTTCTGCAAATATGCAGCCGACACTCCATAGGTCCACTGGCGTGGCATAACTGGATTGAAGCAAGACTTCGGGGGCTCTGTACCACAAAGTGACAACCTACAAAAGATAGAAAAATACATGAAGTAGAAAATAATTCTTTCCTTCAGTGCTAATACCCCATCTGAGTTGCTGCCAAGATCCAAGGAAGAAAAAAATCCCCATAAAATTCTTCAGAGCACTACAGTAACCAAAGCAGGAAGGGAAAGGGGGATTTTTCAGGGATGCAAACACGTCAAGTGACTTGCCAGAAACTTTACAGCTCTTAACACAGTGCCTGACACACAGTAGGCATTTAATGAATGTTGATCAACTGACTTTAGCCTTATCTCAAACCCTGGTGCTGACTCAGGACAGTAAAATAACACAAGGAAATTTTGGAGAGTAAACCTCCCCCCAAAAGCAAGTTTTCTATTGACTTGTCTTAAAATCAGTATTTTTTTCTTAAGTCACTAGAAATAGAATCTAGAGAGTGGCAGCGTGGTAGAGAAGAGCTTTGGAAATTGGAAAGTGCAGTAGTTCCAGGATCATTCATTTAGAGATGGAAGAGGGTTTAGAAGCTAGCTAGTTGAACACTCCTTTTATAGAAAAGTAAACTGGGGGCAAGAGAGGTTAAAGGTCATGTAGGTAGTGAGTAGCAGGGTCAAGATCTGAGCTCCAGTCCTCTGATTCTATACCCGGCACCCCATCTCATGGCATTACTCTGCTTGGGGATGCGGGACTTTTAAAGTCTAAATTACAGGTGCTGAGTCAAAGTAAGCTTTTAGTGAGAGAACATGGAAAACTAAACAAATCCTCCTGACAAGATAATAAATTTCTATAGTGCCTATTTAGAAAATGATGGCACAAAAGGACTGACAAAGGCTGGGGGAAAACCCTATTATTCTTTTGAATGCAGGTGGGGAAATGCCTAAAACAGCCCAGACAGATAAGAACACATTATAGTTTGGAGAATGTCATTCTAAAGGGAGTAGAAATGTTCCAACTTCTTATAGACACAAATCCATTTTTCTCAAAAAAAAAACATTAACACATATTTCAAAAATCATTTAGGATGGAGGATAAAACATGAGAGTGTTTTAAAAAATATCTTAAATATAAAATGATGATTTTAAAATGACCAGCAATCATTCCTAGTTTGAGGGTAAGGAAAATAGATTGGTTCTAAACATTTTCATCTTTATATTCTACTGGGGTATCTAACATGTACACAGAGAAGTAAATAAAACAATTTGAAGATGGAGTGGAATCAGAATAGGGTTCCTGTAAGGGGTAGCACCTAAGATATGGATGCCAGGAAGAAGAGATGAATAATGAATGAATTCCAGGTTTAGGGAAGAGTCTGTGTAAATGCAAGAAGGCAGAAGACAGAACCGAAGTTGGGAAACATTAAATACTTGAGTATGTAAAGGACAATGTGAAATGTCTGGACAGGTGGTCCAATAACAGACTGTGAGCCAGGCAGTGACATGGTCAAATCTTTGTTTCAGGAAGATTCTTTTGGTATTCGAATGGTTACCATCTTTGGAGGAGCTGCCGACTAACAGTGAACACAGCGGCAGTGGGGTACTGTTAGAGACCTTATATGGAAGCTGCTGAAAATGTGGAAATGCTTGTTGGAAGTGAGGCAGGGATGTCAAGACTGTCAGAACATTGAGACCAAGAGGTACAACTCAGGCACTGATCATTCTGCTTTCAATTCACAGCCTCTTAAACATTTGGAATGTTACAGAGGAGATTCTTGTTTAAGGTTGGACTAGCTGGCCATCTATAACAAGAATCTCCTCTATCACATTCCAAACGTGGTCAACCAGCGTTTGCATGAAGACATCTAGTGAAGGGGAGTCCTCTACTTCTGGAAACAGCCCGTTTTACTTTTATACAACTCTCATGTTTAAGGAGTTTTCTCTAACACAGTTGAAATCGGCCATTCTGCATCATTCATCCCTTATTACCAGTTCTACCCTGGAGGACAAAGAACAAATCTAATCCTTCTCCTACATAAAAACTCTTTAAATACTTCGAAGTAGCCATCACATCCATGCTTCTAAGTTTCCTCTTTTACAGGTTAATCATTTCCAATTCCTTCAGCTGATCATCAAATGGCATGACCTCAAAAGCCTTCACCACCTTTGTTACTTTCCTCTTGACACACCATCTTATCTGGGAACATCCTAAGATGCAATATCTACACACATGGACACAGTATTTCCAGATGTGCTCTAGAAAGGGCTCAGTACAGTAGGATCATCTCTTCCATTGTTCAAGGCATCATACCTTTCTTAATCTAGCTTAAGATTGCACTAGTTTTAAAAAGTCTCTTTAGTTTACTAAAGTTCGATATCTGCTGGCCTATTAATGGAGACACATATTATTGGAAAAGGTGTTTCCATTACATGGTAAGGATGAGAGATACTGATGGAAAGCTCTTGGGCTCCATTTATCAATCCATACCATGTCAAGAGATAGGGAGGAGCTCCAGTATGTTCCAGGGAGGAAACTGACAAGAGTCACACAAGACGGTAAGTATGAATGGGTCATGACTAGTATCATGGGAAAGAGTATTTAGATTGATGATATCTAAGATGATAGGATCATAGATTTAAATCCAGAAGGACCCCCAATCCAGTCCAATTCCCCTCATTTTACTGAGGTACAGAGAAGTTAAGATAATTTGCCTCACATCACACCAAAGTATCAGAGGCAAGACTCAAGACTCAAGTCTTGCTGGCTTCAGGACTTTAAGGGATGAAAAGAAAAGGTCCTATTCTAAAGCATTCTGAGGACACAAACTTTTCATAGTCTCTATAATAAACCCAAAGCAACAAGTACTTCCTGTTACAATGAGTTTTAACAAGGCCCTCTTTTCTTGGCCATTCAGTCTTTAACCAGAAACACTTACTCCTGCTGCCAAAGGTGTCTTAATTTTCCTGTAACCATTCAAAATAGCTTTTGACAAACAACCAAAGAAATGGGTCTTATTTATTAGTCAGAATAAATAAGTTAAATTGAATTTACAAAGTTTTAAAGTATCTTTAAAAGAATTCTCAAGTTTCTTGGATAATAGTACAGTGCCTGGCAAACAGTAGGCATTTAATAAAAGGTTTTTGATTGACTGGTTGGGTCCTAAGTGATTGTTAAAATATGTATCTTAAGAAAATAGATTTACTGTTTCTTCATTCAGTTTCTGAACCATGACCAAGCTTGGAATGATATCTACTCATTAATCTTATTTAATAACTTTAGTTTTTAGGTTTTAGTCTCCTACCCCCCCTTGACCTTGGCTGAAACCTTGTGGGCATGGGGTTGGAGAATCCAGATGAGCTGGAGCTAGAAAGCTTTCTGTTAATGATCTCAAAGAAGCAAAAGAGCAAGTGAGTAATGAGTAATGAGCAGGAAAGCCCAAGACAGAAGGTAGTTTCAAGGACTATTAACAAGATATAAGGGACAGTCTGGAAACAAAGTGCAAGGTCACTCTAGAGTTCAAATACACATACATACACACACATACAACAAAATCTGAGCTTGATCAATGAGAAGTCACCTATTCAGTCCTATACAACAAGGCACATGAGCCTGTGTACTTACAAACACAAGCTCAGCAGGCTACTCTACCCCCTTCTTCCTTCTCCAAATGAGCTTCAGCCTTGGACAGCTCCTGGCAGCCAGTAATAGTTCCCAAATGGGAAACAGCTGTGTCAGAGTGGTGATGGACAATCCCTAGGATCTCAATGGTTTCTTACCATTATGCCTTCTATTGGGGGCACAATGATGGGAAAATTAATGAATTATGGTGAGGCATAGAAGGTCTCTGAGGTCTCTTCAAGCCCTGAATCTATGATACTAAGCTGTTTACATGTCACACTGTCAATTGTCATCATAAACTTGTGTTCAGTAAAATTCAGCATTGTTATCCAATTGGTCACATATTTACCTAAAAGTTCAGCAAGCTGATAATATAAGGATCAACTATTCTGAAGATGCCTACAAAATACTATGATTTTAAAGAATACAACGAAACTTAAAAGCACAATGCTCTTAAACCCATTTTGTGGAGGTGTGAAGTCCACAGATGTTATTGAATATTGCATGTGTTTCATACTTTAAAAACGTATTGACCAGAGATAGTAATTTTTTTACTCTTCTTTTTCATTTCTTAAAAAACTGTTATTAAATTGGATGGTTTTCTGGGATAAGAAAGGGTAGGAATACTGGGGAGAACTATGATGGTGTTAAAAACAAAATTTTTAGAAAGCATGTGATATGAAGCAACGAATGCATTATATAATTTGTTTAACAAATATTTACAGTATTCCTTTAGGCCAACATTTGCAAGACAAGCTAGGTATGTTACAGTAAGTGAGGATTGCTTTTCGTGGGTGGGTTGGATGGGATGGACATTAAGGTCATAGTCATCTCTCAAATCCTGTGATTCTATGCTTTAGAAACCTCTGACAAAAGTGACTTTTGATGATAATAATGCAGTTTTCTTTTAAGTTGGCAGATAAAGTTAAGTATAAAGTTATGGATTATATTATTAAAGGACTGGTTTATGAGGGAAACAATGATCAGAAAAGACCAGTATGAGATTATCCAGAAGAGGCCATGCCAAACTAATTTCCTTTTTTTTGCAGGGTAACTACAGTAGACATGGTATATAACTGGATTTCAAGGAGACATTTAACATCATATTAAAAAAATAATTAAATTCTTCTCTTGCTCCCTCAAAATATTGAGAAGACAAGAAATAGAATACTTATTATACATTCTCATGTTATTGTGAACAGGATGGGGAACTGTCAGCTAGATGAGACCACAGTTGGGTGTGCTCTGTACTGACAAAAACTAACCAGATCCAAGGAACAGTGATTAATTAACTGATGTCAACTTGGAGAGAGGTCATAGAATCCTACAGTAAGAATGGGAAGGGACCTTTGAGGTCATCTAATCTGATCTGCTCATTTTATTGATGCAGAACTGAGAACTGAGAGAGGTTAAGTGTATTATTCAAGCTCATTGGAGGAGTAAGGGGCAGAACCAAGATCTGAACCAGGTATTCTGGCCTTAAATTTAACTTTTCCTACTATACCAAGCTTCTAACTAAAGTCCCTTTATGGTATTCCAGAAGTTTTCTCAAAAGAAAAAAAAAGTGTTTTTTTTAATACATTCATTTGTGTATTTGTTGTGTCTCCTGAGTTCCCCAAGAGCAGGGGCTATTTTATTTTTGTCTTTGTAAAACTACAGTTTTTCACATTGTCTACTACACAGAAAGCACTTAATAATGCTTGTTGATCAATTCTCTGGTCCTGTTCTATTCAACACTTTTATCAGGAACTTGGATGAGGACATAGATGGCATGCTTATCAAATCTGTCTATTACACAAAACGGAAAGAATGGTGAACACAACGGATTAATATGATCAGTTTCGACCCATAGGACTTGGAATCTACTAAGATAAAATTTAATAGGTTTAAAAGAAAGATACTAAAAATTCAATTGCAAAAACACAGGCTGGGAGACATTTAATTAGTTAGTAGCTCTGAACAGAAACTGGGTTGTTGCTGCTGTTCTTGGTTTTCTTTTTTCAGTAATATGTATGTTCAACCCGAGACAACAGGATGATGTGCAATTAGTTCATCATTTATTTGATGCTGAATATTTAATGCTGTGTATTGTATTCATTGATGGGTACTACATTTTGGAAAGTACACCAATGTGATAGCTATTAGAGGGTATGATCAGGAAGGCTTCAAAACCATGCAGTATGAGGACAGAGAAGTCTTCAGATGACAGAATCCCAGAATTTTAGAGCTGGAAGGATCTCAGTGACCATCTAGTATAACATATACCAAAGGAATCTCTATAGTTGCATACCCAGCAAGTGGTTAATTATCCCTCTACTTGAAGATCTCCAATATGGGGGTCTCAACTTGGTTTGCTTGGTCCCAGAGGGCAGAATTAGGTAGAAATTGCAAAGAGGAAGATTTCAATTCAAAGTAGGAAATATTTCCTAATGATTAGAGTTGCTCCCAAGTAGAAGTGCTTCCTTGGGATGAAGTGAGTTCATCATCATAAGAGGTCTTAGAGGAGGCTGAAGGATGCAGAGTTAGAGTTGGACTAAATGATTCCTGACACTACTTCCTATTCAGATTCTGTGAAACTTGACAGAGTGCCAGGCAAGAAGTCAGGAAGACTCATCTTTCTGCATTCAGATATGCCCTTAGATACTTCTTGGCTATGTGACCCTGGGCAAATCATTCGACCCTGTCTGCCTCAGTTTTCTCACCTGTCAAACGAGCTGGAGAAGGAAATGGCAAACCACTCTAGTATCTCTGCTAAGAAAATCTCAAATGGGATCACAAAGAGTTGGGTAAGACAAAAACAGCTGAAGAGCAACAAAACAAGAACTGCATTAGTCTTTATTTCTAATCAAGTCTTAGAGGATGACATAAGTAGGGAACTCGCTCTTTTTTATATTAAGAAATGGCTACTCTTCCTCATATAACCGTAACAGAAAATAGAGGACTTGCTAGTAGCTTTTTTTTCTATTCGTGGGGCATCTGATCAAGTAACTCCCTTAATCAATAAACTCTAGTGGCTTCCTACCACTACTAGTGCCTCTAGAACCAAATATAAACTCCTCTGTCTAGCTTTTAAAGCCTTCCACTACCTTGCCCTACCTATCTTTCCAGCCTGCTTGTACATCATGCTCTTGACCAGTCTGGGGCCAGTCAAACTGGTCTTTTCTCGGATTCCTTACTCACAACATCACATCTCCCCTCTTCGGCTTTCGCACTGGCTGGTCTAAACATCAGTTTTGCAGGAAGCCTTTGCTGATCCCATCAATCGCTAGTGTTCTCCCCTCAAAGTAATTGGCATTTCATTCATTTGTATTCTAGTCTCTTCAAATTTATTCAATATGTACTTATGTATGTCCTTGTTTCCCCCAATTAGAACAAAAGCTCTCAGTGGGTGGGGAGTGTTTCATTCATTGTATGTGCATGTCCAGAGGCCCTAGGTTCTTCACTAGTAGGCACAGTTTCATTCATCCAGCACTTATCACAGTGCCCAACACATAGTAGGAGCTTTAAAAAAAAATCCTGATTGCTCATTCTAAATATGCCATGAGGTTTTTTCTCTCTCTTAAAAAAGTCACATTACCTTGCTTACTCTTCTGTTATCTGACCCAGATCTGTACAGATTGTTTATTTATTTATTTTTATATTTTAGCACAACTTCTAAATATTTCAAATAATGAGATTTCAATCACTTATTTTCTACAATACCAATTTTTATCATAACTGTCCTGGGTCCTCTATTTTCCCCTAAAGAACAACTCACAAATCCTTTAGATTCTGAATTATCTTCACATTCATTATTAAAAATACCTAGAATAAGCAAATTTCTTCAATTATACCAGCAGAGATAGGCCATTGTGATTTTTAAGCACATTTTAAGGGATCATGGTACTCCACGTGATAGACAATCCAAGGCTTTTCCATAGTCCTTTAAGATTTTAGAGTACAGAATAAAAATATTCACAATCTAAAAAAAATCAATATTTGAAACCTATCAAAAAAGTTGAAAAGGAGGAGATAATAATAAACTCCAGGTGTCAAATTGAGTCAATAGGTGAAGATAATATTTTTACTTAGTATTTGGTAAAATTGAACATGAAGTTATCAAGGAGAAAGTGAGGGCTAAATAAGTAAAGACACCTACTGGTACCCCAAAATCCAAACTTGATGGGTAGGAAATATTTAAAGCAATGAACACGTATATAAATTAGTCTTAACATATACTTTTGGTACTATAAAATGAATCAGAACAATTTTAGAAAATTTCCTAACAAGAACTCTTACAATATTAGCAAAACACAGGGCTTGTCACTTAATGAGCCACAAAAGGATGAATAATTCTTCACCTAAAAATAAGGAAAAAGAATGACAGACACTCTAAGAGCACATGACAACCACAACAAAAACCTACAGAAAAAGTTCTGGGGCATGCAAGCATCCCTTCATTGAGTTACAGTAGAGGCTGATACTAGATAAATGCCACTGGATATATTGAGTGTCACCTAAAGTAGTCAATTTCTGGGCTGGGGGGGGGGTCATAAATTTGATTTTAAAAATATTTTTATAGCTATGCTTCAATATCATTGGTTCCCTTTGTAATGCAATTCATTAGAAGCTCACTAGTTTCCACATTCTGATAAATGACAGAGTTCCTTACTACAAAGAGACCCCAAAAGATTCTGGAGAAATTCACTAATAAGCAGTCTTTAAAGTGTAGACCTTCCTCACAGAATGATCTCACCCATCCTTTGGTACTCAGACCTCATCAGCACCTTCAGGACCCTCTGGATCTCCTGTTGGAGGTGGGAACTTCTCCCCAAACCTCCATGTAAAGAGGACTCCTAGACCAGCCATCTCTTCATTCTCACCAGCTGCACTCCTTTATCTCACTCCCCTCCAACTTTTTCTGCTTTCGTTTTATGTGTTGCCTGCCCTTATTAGATTGACCTTGGAGGCTGGGATTGTCTCTTTTTTCATAACTCATATCCCCAGGGCTTAGTACAATGCCTGGCCTATAATAAATGTTATTGACTGATAACTGCCTGAAGAGAACATTGATCCATAAGAACTATTAAAAAAATTAAAAAGAAAACATGATCTTTAAGCTACATGGAACAAAATCTGTTTCAAGACTTAGTACCTGGCAGGAGAGACTGATATCACACAGCAACAGGTAACATCTATCACTCATGCCATCCTTTCTGCTATGGGAGTTCTACTAAGGACGCTTTCAGTGAGTTTACATTGAGCTTACATTGTAATACTTCTATTCAACTATAAAGGATGAGGTTACATTCTAATACTTTTATTCGACTATGAAAAACAGCTATCTTATCCATCTATACAGCTGTCTATAGAATATAAAAGAACAGACAACAGGAGGGACAGTAACTCATTCCAGGATGATTTCTATCTGAACCCCAAGACAAGAAGAACGGGTTAATTAGAATCACAATCATAATAACTCAAGTATATCTTGCTTTCAAGGAACCTGCTCTGAGTCACACAGGGAATCAAGCTAAGCATTCTATTGAGTCTACTACGTGCTAGACAGTGAAAGACAAGATAGCCCCTTAAACTCTTTAAGAGTTCACAGGCTAACGGAGATGACAAGCAAACAATTAGGCACAGGATCCCCAAAATCTTAGCGCACTTCAAAGCTCCTGAAGTTCATGTGTGCACTAAGACTTTTGGGACACCCTGCAAATCGGGGGACAATCTCTGCGGGAAGACACTAAGATTAAGGGGGAACCAGGAAAGACTCCTTGAGAAGGTGGTACTTTAGCTGAGACCTGAAGGGAGCCTCTGATCTACTCTACCCCACAGTCTCTCTAGGCAGCACTGGGGAAGTTTTCACAAACTGATTCATTATGAGGGTCTAGACTTTCTTCTTGTAAATTAGAGTAAGACAAGGGGAACGAGAAGGGGGAAGGGGAAGGGGGAAAGACCTGGGGTGAAACAATGAAGGCAGCAAATGGAGAGCGGCTTGGCCAGTTCCGTGCCAAAGGGGGTTTTGATGATCACAATGCAGTTTGTCCGGTAAGCAGAAATCACAATGGCAGCAATCTGCTGGAGTGCCCAGCTGGAACAAAGGCAAGGGCAGTGTTTATTAGAGCTCTTTACAAGTTGTAACAACCTGCCAGCCTTGGGAGGTGCTGAATGGGGCTTTAGCAATCTGAGGGCAGCAGAAAGGGGGGAAGTTCAAGGATATTTACACGAAGGGTTATATCTGTTTAAATGCCTTTGATCTGTCCTGGCATTTTTTTTTTTTTGGAACTGAGTTCAATGACAGTATAAAATAAAGCCAGGCTGAGGCCAGCCCTGGCCCCAAAATACACATCCATGAAAACTGCCTTTACAATAGAAGAACACTCAGTTTAATAACGTCTTGTATCTGTGAACCCTTTCAATAGCACACACACACACACACACACACACACACACACACAAATATTTTCTAAACATGGAAGGCAGCCAGGTGGTACAGTGGATAGAGCCTGGGGCACAGAGGCAGGAAGATCTGAATTCAAATTTGGTCTCTGACACTCACTAATGGGGGACCCTGAATAAGTCATTTAACTCCTGTTTCTCATCTGTAAATTGGGGATCCCAGGATAACTACATGGTGGGTTGGACAGAGTGTCAGACCTGGAGTCAGGAAGACTCACCTTTCTGAGTTCAAATCTGGTCTCAGACACTTCTTAGCTGTGTGTCCCTGGGCAAATCACTTAACCCCATTTGCCTCAGTTTCCTTATCTGTAAAAGGGGAATGATAACAGCACCCAGAGTTGTTGTGAGGACAAAACGAGGCATTTGCAAAGTGCTTTGCAAACCTTACAACTCTAAATGAATATTAACTTTTATTATTAAATTGGAACCCTCTCACTGTGTAACCCTGGGTAAGTATCTTGGTTTCCTCATCTGGAAAATGAAGGGGTTGCATTAGCCAGCCTCAAAGGTCCCTTCCTGCTCTATTCTGATCACCTGTTTCTCTCTCTCTCTCACATTGTCTCTGAGAAATCAGCTCGGAACTAATCTTCAGCCTGAAATTCCTAGTATCCAAATTCAGAGATGAGAGGGGCCAGGTTACCATTCTTCTCTACAAATATAAACTGGGTCAAATTATAGGAAACACCTCTGTTCTCTATGCCTAGCCCAGGGCCTTGAACTTAGCAGGCACTAAATTAATGTCTACAGGAATTGAACAGTCAGAAGGTCAAAGCTAGATAGGACTTTCATCCTTGCTTTATGGATGGGGAAACAGGCAGAGAACTATCTGAGTATCTTCTGCAGGGCAAGCATGGTCCCAAAGAGGTAAAGTCTGGCCAAACTCCTGATCCATGAAGCCCATACAAAAACTTCTTGTGGTCCCATGAGACTTGCTCCAGGCTTCCTTCTCTTATAGCTGAAGCAGCTGGTGGTCTGCTGCTGGACTCTAGAATCCAGGGGAAGGATGAATTGGGATTGGCTTCTGAGAAACAGGCAATTGGGAGACTCTTTTCTTTGAGCCTGCCCTGCTTCCTGGCATACAGTTTTTATTTCTGGATGTTGCTGAACTTAGAATTTTTATGATATATAGCCATTTTATTTATCAATTTAATTATTTTATTATAAATTACTTTATAAATTTATTATAAATTAAATAGCCACCATTTGTGTAGTACCTACCAAGCACCAGAATAATTAATAACAATTAACATTTATATAGTGCTTACTATGTGCCAGGGACTATGTTAAATGCTTTACAAATATTATCTCATTTTATCCTCAAAAAACCCTATAAGGAGGTGCTGTTATTGTCCCCATTTTATAGATGAGAAAACTGAGGCAATCAGAGATTAAATGGCCAGCTACTGAGTGTCTGAGGACTTCCTGACTTCAGACCTGGCACTCTGGTGCCATCTAAGTGCCTAGAAAGAACACTGGATGAGGGGTAAGAAGGCTTGGTTTTAATGCTGGCTCTGCCAATTTACCCAGTGCCTTCCTCTTTCACTCTCTTTAAGCCTCCCTATTCACCTTGCACCCTCAAGAGCTGGAACCCCAAATCAGCCCCCTGAGAGCTAGGAGCGTCCTCGAGGGCAGGCATTTATATTGTTTTTGTATCCCAGGCTCCTGGCACACAGTAGGACGCAAGCTCTTGACCAATACAACCAAGCAACGTCCCCTGTCTGGCCTGGCCCAGCATTCACTGGGCTTACAAAGACTGCTACTTCATCTCAGTATATGGACTGACAGGTAATATGAGGGCTCTGAATCCAGGAATTGGCAATAAAGTGAAAGATGATTAACTCTCTAAATATTTTCGTTTGGGAGAATGGAGTCAAAGATTTGGAAAGATCCTTTCAGTTTTCCCTAAGACAGGGATGGGCATGTAATGAGCAATGTTGGGAAACAAAGAAAACTCAACCACGAGGCCATGTGTTTGCATGGATAGATAACAGGTTTGCTTTGTCCTGCATGTACCTATCCATGCACCTATTATCTCCCTCTCCATTTTATAACGTAAGCTCAGTGAGGGCAGGGACTGATTTACTTTTGTCTCTGTGTCCCTACTATTTACCACAGTATCTAATACAACAGACCCTTGAAAAAATGTTTGTTGATTGACTGTTTTATTGACTGTAGACGAGCAATCACAAGATATACAGCTGGGAAGAACTGTGCAGGTCATGTAATCTAATCTCATTTTCCAGATGCAAAAAGTGAGTCCATCCCAGTCAATATAGCTATCCTGAGACGGGAAACCTGCACTGATATGTATAGCTGGTGACTTAAAATCCTCTCTTCCCTGATGAGGAAGAAAGATAAGGAAGTCAGGGAAGGTAGCCTTAGGAGAAGGCTACTATGGAGATGGGGTCTTTGGAGGATTATCAGCTAGAAGCTAGACAAGGGAGTAGATGCAGTTGTACAGGGCTGGGAGGTGGGTGAAATGTAGCAGTGCTATCAGGAGGAAACATCATCAAGCCTCTGCCCCCACAGGTATTGATGCCCTGGAAGAAAGCCCTGACCACCCATCCCACTTCATCATGGCGACAGTCTCTAACTATCTCTTGTACTCATGAACCTACTGTCTTTTCTTCAACCCCACCAGGGCCCTCTTACTCTATTCCCCCAAGAATAGAGTAAGAATGGAGCCAGAGAGCTCTGAGAATGACCTGACTCCATTGCCCTTGGGGAAGGGAAGGTACAGGGTCAAACAGGATGCCCCTGACACATGGCATGAGACTACTATGGGGAAGTCTTCTGACTTCCTTGTAGCTGGGAGGAAGGCTGATGCTTTCTTACTGCCAGACTATGTGCAGACACAATGGCAAAACCCCTGAGCCCTCTGAAAACTACGACCCTTTAAAAAAGGGGGCTGTTGTAGCTCAGCTATTTATTTTTAGCATGCAGATGATTTCTTAATGCACAGGGAGTCTCACAGACAGATAGTCTCTTCTCAGACTGAACATTTAAACTTAATTCTCTAAGCATCCAAGTTCCTCTCCAGGCTATTAGGTTTGAATTGACCCTTAAGAGACACCTGCAGTTTAAAATGGATGCCAATTTTTTGAATGCTTGCTGCCTTGTAAGTAATAACTATAGATCTTCCTCCCTACAAGCATAGAGAGCAGATCTGATTCTGAGACTGGACAATCACATGATTGATCTTTCTCTCTTTCTCCCCATCCCCTCTTCTCTCCCTCCCTTCTCTTTCTCTCTCCTCCTCCCTCCTCTTTCTCTGTCCCTTCTCTCTCCTCATCCCCTCCTCTCTCCTCATCCTCTCCTCTCTCTCTCCCTCTCTCCTATCTTTCTTTCCCTCTCTCCCCCCTCCCTTCCCCTTCACCATAGAAACGGAGCAAATATTTGTCGGCATTCCTTTACCCTTCACAGATAGTAGAAATGAAAATTATTCTGAACACAGGATATGGTAGGTTGAATAACTCATCATTTCCTCTTTAGAGTTGTTTGAAAGCTCATAAAAATCTACATGCTTGGTGAAACAACTTCACTGTGCAGAGCTGTTGGACAACTTTAGAAAGGTTTTTGGTTAATCTAACACTGTCAGAGGCCCCCAAAGCCAGTTTTCTTGTAGTTCCTGAGTGACTTTAATCATTTTTTCAAACAGGAAATAAGAAAGCACCAGGCCTGGGAGATTTCTGGAGGAAGTGACTACTGACAAAAGAATCTTCAGTCTTCCATATGGCAAATTTTTCACACATCTCGATGGGCTGTGGGTTTGTTTCATCTTCCTCAGATGGGCAGGATTGTGGTGGGAGGGATCTCCCACAAAAATGGAAACAACAAAACATTCTACAAATTGGGAATAAATCTCTCTGGGGTTCAGAGTCTTTATCTGTAAAATTAGGGCTTCAGCTAGTTGACTTCTTTGGGTTGCCCAGTTGTAAAACTACAATTTCAGGATTCTCCTGCTGAAGAGACCTGAAGGATTTGTGGGGAGCAGAGGATCTGCTCCACCATTTGTCAGTAACACTAGGCAGAGGGCCAGTACCCAGACAATGCTGTTCATCTCCCTAGCCCTTGCATCAATACATAGAGAAGAAAATTTTAAAAGATGCAGAAACCTCACCGATATCTGTTAGCTGTCATCACCAAAACCCAGGAATCACAGAATGCTAAAAGGAAAGGTACTTGAGAAACCATTTCATCCAACCTCCTGAATTTTTAACTGAGCATTAGAAAAGAGACTTGCCCAATGTTCTTTCCATCATACCACACTTAAAAGTATAAAGTCAGAACTACATTGCAGCATTGAGAATGCTTTCTCTGAGAGTACATCTATATGGTGCAGTCCATAGGGTGCTGGAGTTGGTCTTGAGAAGACCTGAGTTCAAATTCAGCTTCAGATACTTCTGAATGACCCAGGGCAAGTCACTTAATCTCATTCTGCCTCAGTTTCCTCAACCTGAAAGATGAGAATAATGATACCACCTACCTCAGAAGGTAGATGTAAGGATCAAATGAGATAATGTTTTTGAAGTGTTTAGCATAGCTCTTGGAATATGGCAGGTACCTAATAAATGAATGCATTTCCCCTTTCCTGAACAACTTTAAAAACAGATCTTTCATCTCTCTGGGATAATATAGTTGCAATCTTCTTTAGAGGCAGGGAGATAGCCCAGGACTCTTTGCAACTTCCAATTTTTAGCTTGTATGATGCTTAAAATCAAGCATAATTACAACAGAAAAAAAGTCTGTGTTTGTAGAACTATCAAGATGTTCATAACAGTAAAAGACCTTCTGAAAACCCCATGAGCATGGAAAGAATTTGTTATAAAACAAAGCTACAGGACAGACTTTTTCTCCTCACCCACCAGATCACTATAATCTCCACCAGGTGCTGGAACCAGGAGATAAGGATTTGAGTATGTGGGTGGGAATATAAGATAGAAAATGCTCTCACCTGGCAAGGTCTACAGGAGGAGATAAGAGGTGCTGAAGCTGTCACATGCAGTCGTTACAACCCATGCATCCTGGAACTATCCTTCCTCCCTCCCCCACTTTCAACCCTCCTCGGGAAGCAATCCATGCTTGGCTAGATGGAAAACAGAGTCATGTATGTTGGATAATCCCATCCCAGGAAAACACATATCCATTCTTGTCTTTGCTACACTACCATCCCATTCTGATTCCTTATTGTGTCTTCTCCAAGGTGATGCCCAGGTGATTCAAGCTCTGGCACATCCTGCCAAAATTCAAGCAAGGATAAGAGTCTAGCTTTAAAAACATGTAATATTGCTTTTATTGTACAAGGTGGTTATTCCGCGTGCACAGAATGTACTCTAGCTCCCTTCCAAGCTCAGATCATACACCACCTCCTAGATGATGCCTATGTCCTGATCCCATCCCACAGGGGGACAGATCTTGTATCTTATGTGGAACTGAACAGAAAGTCAGAGCTGAAAGGGCTTTCAGAGATCATCTAGTACAGCCATACCCTTTTAACAGATGAGAAAACTGAGGATGAGAGGTGAAGTCAGTATCAAATTGGAAGACAAATTCACTATAGGTTAATATACATATGCATGCACAAGTGCATGTGTGTTTCTTTCTAAAAAAAAATATAAGTAGGCTACTTGTGGGCAATGACTGCTGTGTTTTGTCTTTATATCCTCAGTCCTTAGCACTTACCAGGTGATTTAATAAAAGACAGACGGCAACTAGGGAGTACAGGAGATAGATACCGTGTTTCCCCGATAATAAGACCTATCCTGAAAATAAGCCCTCCCCTTACTGTGTAAGATTCCTCTAAAATAAGCCCTCCCCCGAAAATAAGCCCTATTGAGATTGCTACTGTAGTGAAGGTGATCCGCTGCGCTACATGCTACATTACGGTACCCTCTGTATGCACCGTCTCCCCCCCCCTCCCGGGAAACACACGCCACGCTCCGAGCTGCATCCAATCAGAGCTGCAGCAGTGAGTGCGTCACCCTGTTCTTTATTGAATTCATTATTGAATAAAGGTACATTTTTTTGTTCACATTTACCTGTTTATTAAAATTGCTGTCAATGTTCATTAAAATAAGCCCTCTGGTGTTTTTCTGTCCAAAAAAATTAATAAGACAGTATCTTATTATCAGGGAAATACGGTATCTGGTCTTGGAATCACAAGACCTACAATTAAATCCTGTCTTAGAACTGTGATCCTGGGAAAGTCCCTGTAGCTTCTTAGCTTTAGTTTTCCTATCTGTAAAATGGGGATAATAATAGGAGAGGACCAAACGAGATAATACATGGAAAGTGCCTTGCAAACCTTAAGGAGTTCTATAAATGCTAGTTTTCCTTCTTGTCCCAAAACTTTCAAGAGACTCATTACCAGAAGACTTAAATCACCAGATGATGAATTCTTTTGGGCAGGCGCAGTAGCTCAACAGTCTAATCAGGGCTAGCTGCATGTTGCTTTGGTGAATAAGGTAAAACCAGCAGTGAGATACAATGGCAAAAGGGTGAATGGAGAATGGAATGAATGCATGGGAACGCAGGGTGTGGGGAGGCAATGTCATCCTTGTTTTCAGCTCTTTCCAGACAGTTGGACTGATTGCCTGCTCATAAGATTAATCACAGATCTAACTGTAGGACCTCAGTGGCCCTCTAGTCCAATTCCCTTATTTTTCAAGTAAGGAAATTGTGCCTAAGGTCTCATAGGTAGTAAGCTGGAAGGGCTGCATTTGAACCCATGTCCTCTAATTTTGTAGCCTTTTCTAATTTTCTTTATAGGTAAAGGATTTTTAACCATATTTTGAGGATCATTCATTTGTTCATTCATTCACTAAAACATGTCTACTTTGTGCTAGACACTGTACACACAACTGCACACTACTCAAAAATTTTTGGGGGGGGTTGGAGAGGGCTGAACAGCTAGAGGGGGAACAGCTGTTCATCAGAATCCAAATGAAAGACTAAAACAATTCAGTTGTCCTTAATGACATGCCTTAGCATTTCACATAAAGCTAATTTAAACTGTTTCTAGGAAGAACCACAGAAGTGAGGATATTTACAGAGTATTTCTAGGTACATCCGTTGTGAAGGTAGGAGGATGCGTGCTATAAAAACCAACGGAAGGCAAGCTCAAGCCCTAGACCCCAGGGCTCTTACCTCCTGGGCTTTAATGCTCTAATGCAACTAAATGAGACTGTGTATGACTAGAAAGGGATAGGAGTCCTTGGACTCTTGGGCTTCACCTCAGAATTAATTCGAGGAAATTATGACCTTTCCAATTCTATGCATTTCAGAGAATGCTGCTGCTTTCTAGAAATCCACAGGTGGTGTTTTTCTTTGAAAGTAGGAGGATGAGTACTGGGACTATATCCCAAAGACATTAAAAAAAGGACCTATTTGTATAAAAAATTTTACAGCAACTTTTTTTGTGATGGCCAAGAATTGGAAATTGAAGGGATGCCAGTTAACTGGGGAATGACTGAAGAAGCAGTGGTGTATCACCGTAATGGAATCTTATTGTGCTATAGGAAATGACAAGCAGGATGATTTCAGAAAAACCTGGAAAGACTTACACGAACTGATGCACAGTAGTGAAGTGAACAGACCCAGAAGAAGGTTGTCTGCAGTAACAGCAATATTGTTCAATGAAGAACTGTGAATGACTTAGCTCTTCTTAGCAAAACAATGACCTGAGACAATCCCAAAAGACTAATGAAGCATACTCTGCCTCCAGACAAGGAACGGATATTGTTCACTTTCTTTCTTTCATTCTTTTTGTTTTATTTGAGTCTTCCTGTACAAAATGACTAATATGGAAATGTTTTCCATGATTACACTTCTATAAGCTGTATCTGAATGCTTTACTGTCTCAAGGAGGGATAGAATCTTGAACTCAAAACTTAAAAAACCCAAATGTTGAAAAATCTGTTTTACCTGTAATTGGGGTAAAATTAAAAAAAAAAAATTAAAAAGAAAGCAGAATGGCTAAAATGGCTGATAGTTTTTACATGTACATGCACATAAACAGAAACATATATGTACACACATGATGTTTAGTTATTTCAGTCTGGTCTGACTCACCATGACCCCACTTGGGGTTTCCTTCTCCAGCTCATTTTACAGATGAGGAAACTAAGGTAAACAGAGCTAAGTGTTCATTCAGGGTCATTAAGCTAGTGTCTGAGGCTGAACTGGAACTCAGGTTCTCTTGATTCCAAGGCCAGCACTCTATCTATTGCTTCACGTAGCTGCCCTATATACACACACACATAGAGAGAGTATTATATATACATATGTATTATATGTATATTATAGGTTGGAATAATTCAATGGTCCTCAGGGTTTGGCAGCAGAGAAGATGGCAAGGCCCAGGAATTCTTAGTATATGTTGGCAGGTGTTTTGTGAGATGATGATGTCCATGGGGCATGGTGAAAAAGGGCAGAGATGGATTATAATACAGACTACTGAAAAAAAAATATGTGGGTGGAAGTGGTTATTGGATTTAGTCTGCTTGGTCCCAGAAGGCAGGCCCAGGAGCAGTGAGTAGAAATTACCAAAAGGCAAACACAAGCTTGATCTTTGAAAGAATTCCCTAAAATACCAAAATATCCATATATGGCAGGAGCCACGTCAGGAGAGGACACATCAGGAGGGGCTTTGTTCACAGAAAGTCTTCAAAGAAAGAAAAGTTGGACCACACTGTTGGATCATTTATTGATATCAGAGATTGATATCAAGCAGGTACCTGCTTGAGGTGCCTTTCTCAGTTCTGTGATTCTTGAAGCACCACCTTGGATTTGGATGTCAGTACAGATTAGCAGTGAGTCTCTTGATTTTCTTTGAAAGAAACATAAAATCAAAATTATTCCTAAGGTTAAGAGATTTAGAGCTAGGACTATGGAAATAATCTAGTCCAATTCCCTCACCTTACAGCTGATTTTTCCCAGAGAAAATAAGAAAAAACCTAAGCCTGATCTTTAGAAGCCAGGTTTATCCAGGACTGAGGACAATTAGGTGGTGCGGTAGATAAAGCACTAGTCTGGGAACCTGAAAAACTCATCTTCATGAGTTCACATTCATCCTCAGACACTGATGAGTGATCCTGGATTAGTCACTTCACCCTGTTTGCCTCAGTTTCCTCATCTGTAAAATGAGCCGGAGAAGGAAATGGTAAACCACTCCAGTATCTTTGCCAAGAAGACCCTAAATGAAGTTATGGAGAGTTGGACATTACGGGAAAAATGGCGACATCCCCCAGGACTGAATCCATTTGTTCCAGTGGGAGCCCTAAGTTGGGGTCCATTAATGGGACAAGATGCACCTGTCCCCTGGGGCCAGTGGCTGTATCAAGCCAACTGAAACAGCAGGTCTAGGAGTCTCTGATGTCAATCTCTTATCTCCTTACATAAGGAGAACTCAGGAAAAATTCCAGCTTTTTAAGTTTTCTTGTGCACCAGAATGAAAACTCGACTGTAGCTACAGAGGTTAACAAAAGATTTTGTTAATGTAGAAGTGTTAGGGTAACAACAATTTCACTGAGTTTACTTTCAATGAAATTGAAAGGCACATGTGCCATCTACCTTTGTAGAAAGAAAAGTGACTTTAATCAATGAATATTTACTGAGCACTCGGTATGGCTAAGTGTAATGAACTATGGAATATAATTATAGGACAGGACCTGGGGCCCACAAACTTGTTTTTTTAAAACAAATATATTTATAATTTTATTTCAATATAATTGGTTTCCTTTGTAACACTAAGCATTTTATTTTATGAATTTAAAAAGATTCTTCTGGGATGAGGTGCACTGGCTTTACCTGACTGTCTAAGGGGAGCATAATAATTAGTAATAATAAATAGCATTTATTTAGTGCCTTAAGGCTTGCAAATCGCTTTACAAGTATTCATTTATTTTATCCTCACAAAAATGCTGGGAGGCAGGTGCTACTATGAACCCCATTTTACAAATGAGGAAATTGAGGTAGATGGAGGCTAAGTGACTTTCTCAGGGTCACAAAGCTAGCAAGTGTTTGAAGACAGATTAAAATCTAGGTCTTCCTGACTCCAGGCCTTGAGCTCTATCCACTGCAACCTAGCTAGTCCATAATACAAAAAAGATTAAGAACTCCTCTGATAAGACTTAAATAATTAAAAGATTTAAACTGAGAATTCAGCTTTCTTATTATCAAATGACTCCGAGAAGTCCAGCAAACTAAAAAAGTTAAATCTCTTTTATTTATTCTAAAAGCTTTTTATGTCTACTAACACAAGGAATGAAGTTTAGCTTTCAACTTTTAATTGTCTCCCAAAACTCCAGAGCTAGTCTACAGGAGCTCTCAGATACTTTATTACAAGGTCTTCTTTCAAAATCAGAACCAGTAGAGGGAGTCCATCTCTTCAAGGAAAGACTTGCTATAATTATAACGAATGATAAATCCTCCAATTTACAGAAAGCTGCAGCCACAAAGGTTAATCCTCCAAAATATCTGTTTTCAAATAGCTTAAAGATAACTAGAGACTTGGGGAAACAACTGCGTTGCAGAGGCAATGAGGATTTCCATCTTACAAATCTGGTGACTCAGAAACGGGCTGGAAGGAGGCATTCTCCCATATGAAAGCACTGGCCATCAGAAAGTTGCTGTAAATTACATTTTGCCACAAAAATGTGACTAATTGGTCCTAATGGGAAGAGATGTAGCATGCCTTAATGGGATCTGTCAATTAGTGCTACAAAACTGCCTGGTTAGTGCTGGGTTTCCCTAAAGGAGTGGGTCCATCATGCTAAACTTACTGCTTGAATTTTCAAGATTAAGAAGTCGCTATCTACAAAAAAGCTGGCCCTCTCTGCTTGTGAGGGCAAATTCTCTTTGAATTGTATGTCTTTTATCAGTCAAGGAAATGACACAAGGTTACACATTTTAGAACCAAGCCAATACAACATTTTATTTTGCAAAGACTATAAACAGATGCACAGCTTTGAAATGATACATTTCTTTTAGCTTTCTGTCTGCCTTCTCCCTTGCTTCTTGTGTGTCCTTGGGGAAGTCTCTACACCTGAAGTCAGTTGACTTAGAATACCTCAGGGTTCCTGTCTTTGTCATCCTCTGATCTAGACTGTCCCTTCATTTTACAGATGGATAAAACAGGGATATCACCTTTCTGACAGAGATCCGTGCAGTCAAAGCTGCGTTTTTTCCAGTAGCAATGCAATGGCTGTGAGAGATGGACCATAAGGAAAGTTGAGTGGTGCAAAATCAATGTTGTCAAATTGAGGTACTGGAGAAAACTTCTGAGGTCCTTTGGACAACAAGGAGGTCCAGCCAGTCAATACTAAAGTAATGAATTCAGGCTATTTACCAGAAGGTCAGATATTGAAGACGAAGTTTACATACTCTGGCCACATAATGAGAAGAAGGAACTCATTAGAAAAGACCCTGATATTGGGAAACACTGAAGGCAAAAGGAAAAGGGGATGGCAGAGGATGAGACGGATAGTGTCTTGGAAACAATGAACATGAATTTGGACATTCTTGGAGAGACAGTGGAGGATAGAAAGGCCTGGTGTGCTATGGTCATGGGGTCATGAAGACCTGGACATGTCGGAACAACAGCAACAACAAATTGGACACTTGAAATCCTCTCTTCTTTGAATTCCTGCAGTGTTCATTGTCTTTACCAATTAATCTGGTACTTCAAGAAGATTTGCATTATGAGTTGATTTGTTAAAAATCCCATGTTCTCTCTTCTCAACTCATCTGAAAGCTTCCTAAGGGCCAATGATAATGGTTTACCATCCCTGCCTGGCTCAGTGCTCAGAATACAGTAGGCATCAAATAAATGAGGCCAGATGCTATTAATCTGAATGAGAACAGAAATACAAATTCTGTGTATTTAGCCAGCCACCCATGACGTAACTCCTTCTTTATAGACTTTCTTTTTATGGTCTCAGAAGCTATTGTGGTAAAAATGCCCTGTATCTATGATGGTCAATTAAAAAAAAAACCTTAGTAACAAGAAGGAGAAGATTTAAAGGCTTGCCCATGAACTCTGGGGTTTAACACATTGCTCCTTTGCAGAAAGAAGCACTGATGATCTTCTTTAATAGGCCTTGATTATACTCAGGAACAAATACAGTAACACTATTGGGTGAAAAGGAGACTGTAATTCTGAAACAGAAGAAGAAAAATGGAACCAGATTCAGAAATAGAATTCTCATTATTGTTCCAGTCATGTCTGCCTCTTCGTGACCCCATTTGGGGTTTTCTTGGCAGAGATACAGGATTGGTCTGCCATTTCCTTCTCCAGCTCATTTTAAAGATGAGGAACTAAGGCAAACAGGGTTAAGTAAGTGACTTGCCCAGGGACACACAGCTAGGATGTATCTGAGGCCATATTTGAACTCAGGAAGAGAAGTGTTCCTGACTCCAGGCCCAGTGCTCTTAACCACTGCACCACCTAATTGCCCATAAATCCCCATACAAGTTCATAAAAATAAAAAAAAAAAGTCATTTCCCTCTAAAACCTTAAGTCAAACCATACTTTTGAAGTACTCTACATAACCTTAGTCAGCTTCCAGAGAGTCCAGTTATAGAAAAACCATGATCTAAGACAGCTCAGAGTAAGGCTCTCGCATCACTAGGATACTCAGGACTAATCTGAGAAAATGTATAACTCGGCCAAGATGGCGGAGTAGAAACATGACCCCCCGCGGCTCCAGCTTCCACCTTCCCCAATCCATGTAAAAGGGGACTCTAAACAAACTGTGCAGCTGCAGAACCCACAAAATGACACAGAGAAGCTAACCTCCCGCTGAGGACAGCCCAGCAGGAATCAGCCAGCGCAGCGCTCTGGGAGCCAAGCCTAGCCCCACACTGAGGCTTTAGCCCCAGGGCGGGCCTGACCGGCCACAGGCTTCAGGGACTCCAGATCACCAGCAGCTGTGGCCATTTCCAGATTTGTCAACACATAGATGAGAAGGACAAAGTGAGAGGTCAGTGCAGTCTGGACTTTGGGACCCAGTAAGTGGGAGTGTGTGGCTTCTCACCCCGCCGGCACAGCCAGCCAGTGCCACGTGGCAGCTTCAGCTCCTGGCCTGCAGAGTGTAGGGAGACCAAGCACCAGTCTGAGGGGTAATCACTCTTGCTTTAACTTGCTGGGATCTGGATTGCAGTCTAGGATGGAGGTCCTGAGGTGTGTGTCCAGCTTGCCAGAGCGTGTGGAGGGCACCTATCTAATACCTCCGGCAGCTGAGAAAACCCCAGTGTTTGGGATGAAAGCTTCCCTGTCTGGTGGCAGAGTCCTACTGTGGCAAAAAGCCCAGGGGTCAAGTGACTGAGGGGCGACATGACCAGGCAAAGGAAACAAAGCAGACAGAAGATTCCAACATTAGACTCCTATTTTGGGGACAAAAAGGAGCAAAGCATGGAACAGGAGGAAGACAGTGAAGTCAGAACTCCTGCACCAAAAGCTTCAAAGGAAAATATGAGCTGGGTACAGGCCATAGAGGACCTTAAGAAGCAGATAAGAGAAGTGGAGGAAAAATTGGGAAGAGAAATGAGAACAATGCAAGAAAATTACGAAATGAGAGTCAACAGCCTGACTGAGGAAAATACTGCCTTAAAAAATAGTCTGACTCAAATGGCAAAAGAGGCTCAAAAAGACAATGAGGAAAGGAGTAATCTGAGCAAAGGGGCCAAACCACAAATAGTGACAAGACCACATATCAGCTGATCCTGCAAGCTTACAGAAGAACTGTGACAACTACACTGTGGGGAAGGGATCACACTTACTGGCGTGTTCAGGATGGAGGCCCGATCACTAGAGTCAATCCTTCAGATCTGAAGGACAATGCCTGTTAAAATATTTTCCTGCAGAATGGATGGGAAAGCATCGTACAAGGGATAGAACACTGCACTGGGAGTCAGCGAATCCTCCCTCTGCCACTCATTAGGGTGTAGGACTCTGAGCTAATCACAACTTCAGCCTTCCTCATCTATAAAATGTGAATGACAGACCCTCCCTCACAGAGTTGTGAGGGTAAAACCATGTAACATATGTAAATTGCTCTATAAGTACTATTTTTATTTTAAAATAATTTTATTGGAATCTTTTCTTTCTGCATCACTTAACATCTCTCTCCTCCCATCCTTCCTTTTCTTTCTTCCCTTCCTTCCTCCTTTCATTTTCATTCCTTCCCAAAAATTAATAATTTATAGCAAAGAATACAAAACAGGAGAGGGGATCTTTTTTTTAAAAAGCTCTAACCAATATATATATATATATATTTAAAGCAACTGGGGTTAAGTAACTTGCTCAAGGTTACACGGCCAGTTTGTGTGTGTGTGAGTGTTAAGTATCTGAGGCTGGAACTGATCCTGGGTCCTCCCGACTCCGAGGCCAGTGCTCTAACTTACTGTGCCACCTAGCCGCCCCATCCAACATGTTTTTTTAAAAAGTTGACGTTTCATTCAGGTCATATTTATGGCTCCCTATCTCTCCAAAGAAGCAGAATCTCTCCTTTGGAGTCAAGTTTAGTCATTATCATTTTGCAGCATTCAGTACTGGTGGTGGTGGTTGCAATTCTTTCCATTTACACTGTTGTGGGCATTTTGTCTACTTTTCCTGGTTCTTCTTACTTTTTATTCTGTATATGTCTTTTAATGCTTCTCTGTAATCATCTTATGGTTTCTAATAATACCGTCATATTCCATTACATGTCTGTACCACAATACATTTCATTATTACCCATTTGATGGGTGTCTACTTTGTTTCTGGTTCTTTGCTACTGTTAAAAATGTTCCTAAACAAATTCTTGGGCAGACAGTGTTTTTGTTTTTGCTAATGATCTCCTTGTCTTGGCTTCGCTCAAAAGGTCTTTTAGTCACTTTCTTTGTATAATTCCAAACTGCTTTCCAGAATAG
>NW_027185777.1:1029457-1147131 GCF_028583685.1 Petaurus breviceps papuanus | reverse complement strand
CTTTTTTCATTTTGGCCAGTTTGTCCAGGTAGTAATGTTGTCTAGTTGAGGAAATGTTTACTGACTATTTAAAGGTACTATGGTAGGCACTAACATGAGAAAGTCACAGTTTCCACCTTATAATAAAGGTAATTACATAATAGCTGGTATTTATATGTAGTGGTTTAAGATTTGCAGTAAGTGGTCAGGGATCCAGTCACAGAATTAGGAAGATTTGTACTGTATTACCCTGGGCAAATCACTTAACACCTCAAAACTTCCATCAACTTTTTAAGACTACACAAAGTGCAAAGCAACTGCTTATGTGGTTAATTTCCTCACTGTGTGTTTGCTATATAAATGAAATCAAAGGTATGCAAAGCACTACAAAGTCACTGGATCCCACAAGACCACCATGAAGTAGATGCTATTACTATCACACCCATTTTACAATTGTGGAAACTGAGGTCTGCAATCCACTAGGGCAAAACTTAACTACAACATTCTCACAGACAGTACTTTTCTCTGGAAGTTGTACAAGAAAGGACAAAGCCTCAGGCCTCGCCTGAGTTACAAGCATCTCCAGAAATAGAAGAGAGACAAATGGAATGATATGGGATAAGTTTTTCCTGGCTCCACCTCCTGTTACATATGGATCTGTCAAAATGAATTCTCCATCCATGTCTTTAAAATGACCAAGCAGAAGAGAAATCCCATTACATAATGTGAGTAAAATTACATAAAATTATGTATACTCAAAAGGCAATTAACTCCATGTTCTATATTTTAAAACTCTGAGGTGAAAATGGAAGCCTAGATATATGATTCCATTCTCTCCCTCCACTGAATCCCCACTATGGAGCTCAATGAAGGAGGGCCTTTATGATGAGGAGCCAACTGTTTTGTGGCTGTCTGAAAAATCCAAAAATTATTTTAAATGATACAAAAAGTATTTGAAAAAGGTGTCACGTATGAAGTGATTATGGTGTGTTTTAAATATTGCAGGGTGGGGCTTTCTGGGGCTGGGAGGATTCTTAGTTTTATTTAAAAACTCTTATTTTTATTTTATTAGAGCATTCCAAAGGGAGAAAAAACAGTGTTGAAGGTAGTAAGTACCCTGCTGTTATTACCAGTCTGCCTGTTGCTGGCACTGGATTAGCCAAAAAGACAAAGAGATAAGAACAATACTGCTGGTTACCAACAACCCGCAGATAAAGCTGTCTTCTCTGGTCTGATTAAGTGACAGCATTTTACACATTCTTTCGACTTGGGGAGAAAATCTCACCAACAGCAGCCGCTCTGTTACAGGGGAAGCCCTGGTGAACCATCTTGCTGCTCTCCAATGCCAGTGGGAGACATGCCCCCTCTTTTCTCCTCCTCCTGCCTCTTCCTCTTCTTCTTCCATGACCAGAGCTTTTTTCCCTCTGGCAGGACAATTAGGGTTCCCTAAGGAAGCCTCAACGTATATGACCCAAAGGAAAGAGCAGCTTTGTGCTGGGAGGATTTGGTGGCTGGAAGCCAATGTTTACAATCCCCTGGGTGGGAAATGCAGGGTGAAAGGCTGTGGATGGCAGGCTTAAAAAAAAAAAAAAGCCTTTGCTGTTGCCGACAATGACCTTCTGCCTCTGTTTTCAGAGTGGCTCTCAGGTTAACCCTTTGGATTCTGTGTATGTGTTGGTGGCTGGGGAATAAGACGAAGGAAAAAACCAAGCCTGTAACAGGTTTCTCTGTCAAGCAGCTCCTAGAACACATGTATCAGCTTTTGATGTTGAGATCAGTAGCCACCAAACCCGCTGGCTCAGGAAGCCGGGTGGGCGACCAGCTCTCTGGCCATGGGGAGCTGGAGGTGCCAGGGCCACTGTGTTCTACAAAGTGAAAGTTTCCAGTGCTAGGCAGGCTGTAGACTTGAGATTACAGGCTCCGGGATTGTGAAACATGAGCACACTGAGTCTCCAGGGGAGAAGGAAGCATCCAATTTATGCAGAAATACTCTTCTCCCTGGCTGGGCCAATGAAAGCCTGGCTAGTGGCGGTGGGGGCTTCCGACTGGGGTCCTCTGAGTAAGTAGAACAGGGCTTAAAATGAAAGCCAGGCTAGTGGCGGTGGGGGCTTCCGACTGGGGTCCTCTGAGTAAGTAGAACAGCGCTTAAAATGAAAGCCAGGCTAAATTGCTAACATCCCCGCTCCAGAGGAGCTGAACAGAAACAGGCAAGAGCAGAGAAGGAATGAGGAGGGGGTTAGCTGCCTATATTCCCCTCCCCCTCCCACCACATTTCTGGAGCTGATGTCAACTTAAATTTGGGCCCACAGACCTCACAGAGCATGCACACTGATCAGGTATTATTTTAAAACAGAGAAATACACACCATAGGATTTACAGTAGACTTAGCAGGGAGTCTGGTTCAAATACCTTCATTTTATAGATGAGGAGACGGAAGTGATTTGTTACAGGATCATAGATCTGTAGCTGAAAGGGATGTCACTCAGCTCTCTTCATTTCACATTAAAGGATATTGATACTCAGGGGGCAAAAACCCAAACCCAAATCCAAACCCCAAGCATTTATTAATGCCAGACACTGTGCACCGTGAGATACAGTTTCATTTGACCCTCATGACAATCCTGGGAGATAGATGTTATTATTATCCCCATTTTATAACTAAGGAAACTGAATAAGACAGAGGTTAAATGACTTGCCCAGGACCATGGAGCTAGTAAGTATCTGAGGCTGGATTTGAATTCAGGTCTTCCTGACTCCAGGTCCACTGCCTTATACATGGAGTCACCTAGTTGCCTCTCACAAACCTTAGGGAGACTGGATGGGTGAAAGTTCTCTATTTATGGGAACTTACTTTCTAATACCTGGGCAGCGTCAGATCTTTCTCTTAAAGTCTAGAAGGTGCATGAAGCCAGGGACCTCGTCTTTCTTGACTTCACTGAATGCTTGCATAGAGCAAGCTCTGAATTAATTAATTAATTCAGTTGGCTGAATTAAACCGAATCTGTTCCTGGGGCCCCCAGCAAATGAAGATTCCACAGTAGCTGGGTAGTGTCAGCAATTAATCAACAAGCATTTATTAAGAACCAGCTAAGTGCCAGATAATGGGAAAAACAAATACAAAGAATGAAATAATTCCTACTTGCAAGGAGTTTACATTCCAATAGAGAAGATGCTAATAGAATGTAAAGAGAACAAACAGAAAACAGTTAAGCATTAAAAAATCGTTGGGGAGGGAGGGTGCTAGAGATTGGGGGGAATCATGATGTAGGAAGGGAGAGAATCTATGAAAAAGAAGAGGGAGGGCATTCCAGGTCTGGGGGATGTTTGGTTCCCAGGCCCACAGATCAAGACTGTGCATCAAAGGTCAGGACCTGAGATGAGAGCTGTTCAGGCAGATTGCAGAGTACAGAGTGCATGTGGTCTGAGGAGTGGGGGGTGGAGGTAGGGAATGATGTACATGGGCCTAGAAAGATAGCTTGGGGCAAAAGCTTGCAAAAGGCTTAAAAAAGACTAAACAGAGGAGTTTATATTTGATCTTAGAGGTAATAGAAAGCCACTAAAGCTGACTGAGGGGAAGAGTGACATCATCAGACCTGCACTTACAGAAAGTAACTGGTGAAAGTGGGCATGATGGACTGGAGTGGGGAGAGACCTGAGGCTTACAGACCAACAAGATTGTTTAAATTAATGTAGGGGAGTGATGATGAGATAGTGGACTAAGAGATAGGAAGGGCAAGAGCTGGCAGCTGATTGGATGCACAGAGTGAGGGAGCGTAAGCAGTTGAGGATAGATACATCAAGGTAATAAATGTAGTTGTGACCTTCGACAGAAACAGAGAAGTTTGGAAGAGGTGTGTGTTTGGAAGAGAAAGATAGTGAATTAAGTTTTGGATGTGCTGAGTTTGAGATGCCTAAGAGACATCCAGTTCCAAATGTGCTAGCTAGCTACTTTGGCCCCATTTAATTGTTCCCCAACAAAAACTGCACCCAATGGCAAACATCGTTTAAGTTCTTCAAACTTGTTTGTTCAAATGACACAGAAATGGTTACATTGACCAGAACTGGTATTTTGCCATCATGGATGGATGCTGATGCCTGTTCTTAGGAGTGCCATAGTTTTTTTTGGGGAAAAGGGCAGTTATAATGTCATGTATCATAACTGCCCACAGCACAAGAGTATGAAAGCCATTTGGATGAGAAGACGCCAACGCCTATCTGGTATTTTGTTGTCTATTTCAAAATGAATGAATAAAGACAGCTTTGGAACTTTCCGCCCTGGGTCTGAGCTGTCCTGATTGGTGAGAGTGAATGAAAGCAAACTCGCATAACCTACTACCTGTAGCTGGTCCCAGGCCAGGCTTTATGCCATCCATTCCTGATATCAGACATGTTGCTGTCTGCACTGCTGCTGCATGCCTAGCACACAGTAGGTATTTAATAAATGCTTATTTTAGGCAGCTAGGTAGTACAGTGGATTAGAAGCACCTGAGTTCAAATCAAGCCCTTAGAAACATTCTACCTGTGTGGCCCTGGGCAAGTCACTTAACCTCTGCCTCATTCAGTTTTCTCAACTGTAAAATGGGGATAATAAAAGCACTTATCTCACAGGGTTGTTGTGAGGATCAAATAAGATTATATTTGTAAAGAACTTAATATATAGCACACAGTAGGTGCTTAATCAATGATTATTCTCTTCCTTTCATTCATCTATTCAAGCTCCTTAAGGGCAGAGGCAAAACACTTTGTTTTGGTCTTTCTATAACCCCAGTGCTTAAGTGTTCTTAATTAATACATATATGTATATGAGAAAATTTTATTTTCTAATTACATGTCAAAATCTTTTTCTAACATTTGCTTTTTAAAATTTTGAGTTCCAAATCCTCTCCCTTTCTCCCCTCTGTAATTTGATATAGATATATAACAGGTTCTTAAAAAAATGTTTGAATGAATGAGGTTTCCCCCCCCGCCTCCAAAGTTCTAGGACATATAACCTACTCTAAAGGCAGACCAATAAGGTGCAACCAAATGTGCCCAGATGTGAAATGCTGGGGGTCCAAAGAACCGACATTCTAACAATCCACTTCATCCCAACTGCCGCTGCAGGACACTGATAACAGGAATAGTGTTCCATGGCAATGGAATGGTGACCACCATGGAATGCAATACTAAAAATCTGATTGGCCTGTAAGAATTTTTGCAGGCTAAAAAAATGGAGAAATACTTTTCATGCCATCAACATCCTTACTGTTTTCACTGAGTGCAGAACACATTTAGTTACTTGGGAGGGGGAGGGAGAGAATTTGATGGGTCAGAATACATTCTCCCTTCCATTAAAATGGTTTCAAACTCTAAGGGAGTTTTTAAAATGGAAGAAGAAAATTACAAAGAAAAATGGTGCAAAGTAGATGGAATAGTTATAGTCAATAGGGCTGGAGTCAGGGAACCTGGGTGGTAAAATTGGGTGGTACAATGGATAAAGGGCTAGGACTGGAGTCAGGAAGACCTGAGTTCAAATCTAGCCTCACACACTTACTAGCTGAGTGACTCTGGGAGAGTCACAACCTCAGTTTCCTCATCTATGAAATGAGCTAGAGAAGAAAATGGCAAACCACTTCAGCATCTTTGCCAAGAAAATCCCAAATAGAGTCATGAAGAGTTGGACACGCCTGAAACATCTAAATAACAAGAAAACCTTAGACATGACAATTAACCTCCCTGGGCCTTAGTCCTTCACCTATAAAAAAGGGGTTAAACAAAGTCACATATGATTCCATGACATGAGAGTCATGTGCATATCTTCCTTCTATAATCCTATGATTAACATGGCTCTTTTGGGAATCTAACATTCAAATATGAATGGATCCTTCTTTTGGTTATATTGAGATTACCTGCTGATCCATGGCCATCATCAATTTACACAATTTTCTGGTAATTACTATAAAGTGTATCAATCCTTTCATTGTCTCTTTGTCTTCTACTCAGGTGGGGAATAGGGATAGTTAGAATCCCAATGTCTTTAGACTAACAGACATTTAATGAATGCTTTTGATGATTATAGTGATTTACCATTCTAGCATCTCCAAGAACATTTAACAACAATCTTCGAGACCACCCCTCCTCTTTCATGTACACACCAAGCCTAGTCTGTTATTACTGTTCCATTCTTTATCGTGGCAGAGTTTCCTGGTGGTTGAGTAAACACACAAAACTACATGCAAAGGAAAAACCAAAAAGATGTCTAAGAACTTTTAAGATCACTTCAAGATATAGAACACGTGCAAATCACAGTAAAACTATACCTAATAGAAGAGGGAAGGGAGAGGATGTTCTAAAACAGCACAACCTGGAAAGACGAAGAGTGAAATATTCTAAGATATTTTAGTTGACTATTGTAGACAAGAATTAGAATAAACAAACATCCTGTTATAGGTAACTAGAAGTTATAAGAGCCTTCATTTTGTAAGTGGTGGTGATGGTGAGGGGCAATGCTAGCTTCACTTTCTGGTTAAGTGATTTCTCTTCTCCTTCAGCAATACAAACAGTAGCTCGATAAAGGGTCTCCAGACTTCAGTGGGTGAATATTTCTATATCGTTATTTCACACATTATTTTTTAACAGAATTTGGAAACAGCCGCCCGTCCTATCACAACTATCTTGGCACAAAGGTTAGAAAACATTTCACTTCTTGGGAAGTTTAAAAGCGTGGGGGTCTCTTTTTTCCTAAGCTTTGAAAAACTCTTTCTATTTGGCATCTGTATAAATGAATCTTTTTTTTTCTTTAAAGAAGAAAGTTGTGAAATCAAAGACAATAACTGTTGCCATCTTTTGATAGGGCAACTACATATCACTCATAAAAAAATCAAGTTTTTAGGCAGGGAATGGTTAGAAGCAATTTTCTAAATCCTAATGGCCCAGAAGTGTTCCCAAAGTTTTAATTTTTGCAGCAAAATCATTAGATGTATGCAGGAACAACTGAGCTGGTCCATGTGCGGCATAAAGTTAGAGCCATACAAGAGGAGCCAAAGTATGCACAGCTCGGAGGAATGTTACGGGGGGGCCTCTCTTAGCGAACAAAGCAAGCTCAGTTTGGCTCTTTCTCCCTCGTGCTACCACATCCGCACATCGTTAGTTGGAAAATTCCAGATATATGCTGTAATTTTTTGTGCCTCTGCCCCCCCGCTCCCCCCTGCCATCGGGGCTTTAATGTCCAGATGCCATTTTTTCTTTCTTATCTGTCCCTGTTTGGTTCTTTGCCAGCTGTAGTCAACAATTAATGCAGCAGAAGAAAAATACAGTACACTCCCTGGCAACTGGCACAGTTTCACAGGAAATACCAAATAAAAACTTTATTATGTATTGTTTAACCATTTTGTTTGCCTGTAGGCCACCCCGTTGTTGGTGTGTGTAATTTAGACAAGCGCGCCCCATTTGTATGATCTGTGCGCAGGCTCATTGTTCCCAGAATCTGTCACGCACAATCATCGGCTTCAGCCTGTGGCCCTCTCAATCAAGCAAGCGGATTCGTGGCAGCGGTCCAGCCCGCATTCCTTTTAATTAGTCACCTTGTGGCCTAAATGTAATAATAGATAAGTAACCTCCTAATATTAGTCATTCATTTATTTTTCCGATTCATTTATAAGAGGGGAAAAGAGAATAAGTGGAAGAAGGAGAAGGTGATAAAGGAAGGAGAAGAAAAAGGAGGAAGAAATGAGAAAAGAGGTGGAGGATAAAATAAAGTAGTGGAAAAGGTAGAACAGAAGGATGAAAAGGAGGAAAAGAAGGAATGAGAAGGAAAACAAAGAAGAAAAATAAAAGAAAAAAGGAAGGAGGAAAAGAAGGAAGAAAGTAGAGGGAGGAAAAGAAGGAAGAGAGAAGGAAGAAAGGAAAGGAGGAGAGAAAGAGGAGAAAAAGAAGGGAGAGGAGTGAAGAAAAAAGAGAGAAGGAAGTAAAAAGGAAGAGAAGAAAAAGGAGGTAGAGAAAAGGAGGAAAAGAAGAGAGAAGGGGAGAAAAAGGAAAAGGAGAAAAGGAAGAAAACAAGGAAAAAGAGGGAGGAAAAGAAAGAAGATAGAAGGGAGAAAGGAAGGAAGAATGAAGGAGGAAAGGAAGGAATAAAGAGGGAGAAAAAAGGAAGAGAAAAAGAATGAGGAAGAGGGGAAGAAGAAGGACATGAAGGAGGAGACTTTGGATTATGAAATGTGCACACTGCTTATTGCAAAGAATTTCTCTAATAGCTTCTTAGCAATTTTTCAGGAAACAATTCCAGAATCCAGGGTGGGCACATATGAGCATGTTAATGTACACGCATAAGGTTGACATGCATTTAAAGGAACCCTGGAGCCTATTATGGCTTTGTAAGTGCATTGTTGAACATTTGGGGAAGATGGAGAAGGTTCCGGCTTGTTGGGAGAGTTTCCTTCCCTATTAACAGACTAGACTGGAAACACAGAAGCTTTGCTTTTGTTTCAGGTTCCTTGAAGCCAAGGCTGACATGTAAACTGGCCAAGGTTTCTCAATATACTCAGTAAACCATGCTTTATGTAAGTCAGCAACTCGATGACCAATGCTGTTAGGGAAACAAGAAGCAAGGATCACTCAAACACACAAACTTGGGTCCTAGCATCTAGGCTGCTTAGTGGATAGAGCACTGGGCCTGGAGTCAGAAAGACCTGAGTTCAAATCTGGCTGTAGACCCTTAATAGCTGTGTGACCCTGGGCAAGGCACTTAACCTCTGTTGGCCTTGGTTTCCTCGTCTGTAAGATGGGCGTAAGAGCGACATGGGCCTCCCCTGGTTGTTGTAAGGATTAAATGAGATTCTGTAAAGTGCTTGGCAAACCTTAAAGCATTATGAAAATAACAGCCATTATTAAGAGTTAATTCAAACAAACATTTTGGGATTTAACAAAGTGATGCCATGTAGGTAATTTACTATGTCTTATCTAAAAGTTTCTTAACAAGGCTGAAAACTTCTCCAAGGCTAAGGTCTAAGGTCTGTCTTCTTTTGTATACTCTATTGTGACCTGGTCACTTTTAGAAATACGTAATAAACATTCATTACATGCCCACTATGTGCCAGGGACCCCTACTGGGCATCCTGCCTACAAAGACAAGGGGAAATGGATTGTCTTGTCAGGAATCATATAACTTATGGAGACCCACCCCCACTGCATGCCTCCTGAATAAATACCTTGAGTATATGAGATCTAAAACATGAGACCCCATGTGGCCATTGTGTCATCTGAGACACTCTTAATCAGATACAAATAATGCCACCTGATAAAGTATCATGTGGGATCAATCATGAGTCCTCTCAGAGGAACCATACATTCTCAGGAGAGTCATGATGGATGAAAAACCATGTTTTTCTAAAGGATGTCCCAAGTGTTAGTGCAACTTTCAATTTTAATAGCTTAAAACTTGTGCTAAGATTTTTGGGGCACCTTGTATTAATTTTATGATAGAATTAATAATGTTCTTATTCTCCTTCCCACACTCATTATTTTTGCTATACAAATCTGAATCAGGGAGAGATAATGGATAAAGAAAGAAAGGGCCTTGGTATCAGGAAAACATGGATTCAAATCCTGCCTTTGACATGTACCTACTGTATGACTCTGGGCATGACTCCATTAGCCCCTTAGTGACCACTAAGACTGTAAGTTATAGAGGAACTACATCAGTAAATGGATTTTCTACCTCACAGTTGCTCACACTGAGATCCTCACAAGCACAGGCCCCTTACCACATTTCCCTAATACCTGAAGGAAGCAAAATATTTTCCCAACTTGATATTTGCAGCCTAATTTACAGGTGGGGAAATCAGGGTACCATAAATGAATTATTTTCCTCTATCAGTTGAATTTTTAACATTATTTGTACATGCAAAGAGCTAATTAGAGTAACAGCAAGGGAATGAAGCATCAACAAAAATGCATTTTCTAGATTATGGAAATTTTCATCTTTAAGCTAAAAAACCTTATATTTTAACCATTTCTTTTTCCCGAGCTTCTATTTAAACCTCTGAAACATTTCCCAGTATACCACCCCTGTCCCCACTCCTCCCCATTGTTGGCCAAACCCATCCAACAAAGTGCAGAGAGCATGTGCACATTCTATACCTGTGTTCCCATCTAGCAAAATGACAGAGGTAGGTTTCCTCCTCTTTTCTTGGGGACTGAGACTGGTCATTGCAATTTATTTGATTTTCACTGAGAATAGAGTTAACTTTTGTCATTTTAATTTTTTTTGTGAATAAATCTACAGTCATGATGATGCACACTGATGGCGAGACCATGTGTTCATGCAGTTTTATGCTTCAAAAGTTTAAGGACCTATGATTTCATCCGTATGGGTCTTCCCTTCACTGACTCATATTATAACCCCTCTCTATAACTCAATAGGTCTTTGAATGAATAAATGAAAAATGTTTCCTAAGCTCTTACTCCTAAGCACTTACTTGGATACAAAAAGAAAGGAAGACAGCCCATGCTTTCAATGAACTCACATTTCTAACAGGGCAGGAGTTCTTAACCTGGGATACACAAATTTGTTTGATGGCTACTATGTCTAACAATTCATCACTCTGCACCCAACTGGGTGTCGACTCTTTTCCAAGCTTAGGTAGACTAGGGCTTGAATAACAGACATGAAGTCTGTCACCGGGCCAGAACACAAAGCCTTGCCAGCTTATGAAGTCTTGCTAGGATGTGCTGGTATAGAATAAGAGGACAGTGTCACCTCTACCATATGAAGCGGCACCAGAGTAGAACTTTAGGAGAAGATAAAGTTTTATATCTGTGTCATGTTTCTGTTTCCTCCCCTGAATATCAGGCTCTCAGTTGCTGCTTCTGTGGTCATCAAGCTTCTCTCCAACTAGAATTCCTCTAAACTGCCAAACTCTTTCTAACCTGAAGTGGCCTGCAATGCCAGATAAGCAAGGTTGCTCAAAACTACATATTAAAGAAGTTAATGAAGTTTTGACTTTGGTAGAAGGGCTATGTGTCACCTGTTTGGATCACAGGATTTGGAGCTAGGAGGGCCTTTAGTGATCACCTAATCCAACTCCCTTACATTACAGAAGAGGACACTGAGGTCCAAGAGGCTAACTTAACGGTCCAAGGGCACATAGATTAGTAGGGTAGCAAAATTGGGCCTCAAAGGCAGGTCACATATGGACAAAACTGGTGCTCAGAGAGAAGTGAGTTTAAAAACATTATTGTCACATCAAGTAGAATTATCTTGATGTGGGAGTTCATACCCTAGAATTAGAATTAATGTCTTCTTAGACTAGAAGTATTGGTTCTGTTTTTATGGAACAGCTGTTCTTCCAAGTATGTGTTTGGGTAGCTCAGGAAATAAGATGGGTGGGCTGGGAATCAGGAAGACTGAGATCAAATCTAGCCTCAAATACTTGCTAGCTGGGCAAAGTCACTTAACCTTTGTCTGACTCAGTGTCCCTAACTGTAAAGCAAAGATAATAATAGCACCTAATTCTCAGGGTTGTTATAAGGATCAAACAAATTATATTTGCAAAATGCTAAACATGGTGTCTGGTACATGGTAAATATTGAATAAACCTTCCTTCCATTGTTCCCTCCTTTCCTTTCAAAACGTCTTCTGGATAAACTGGATATATATTAACATATACACAGTATTTCATTTCTTAATAATAGTTTATGAATATTAATTTCTTCTCATAGTATCACCGATGGAGGTAAGCCTTGGACCATGGGGTGGATGGTGGGTGGGAAGAAAGGCAAAGTGCTGAAAAGGGTGGAGGGAAGATGTCAACCAACTGCTCAAGCAATGTTTGGGGGTACCTGTCATGTGTCCAGTACTTAGAGTGGGGGTGGAGAAAGCACAGGAAAACCAAGAACAATAACAACAACAAATTACTCGCATCTGGGAGCTTTACAAAGAGCTTTCTTCACAATGACCCAGTGAGGGATTTTCCCCATTTTACATAAGAAGGAGTTTGTGACTCAACGCTTAGGGATGGAATGGACCAAGCCGTAGAGGGTGAGGCTGAGGCTGAGACATTCAATTCACACCCAAGTCCAAGGCATCCTCCGTGACCTCAACGGTCCTCTTCTAAAACGATGGATGAGCAACACAAGTAGCAGGTGCTTTAGTCGGCATCTGAGCGTCCCCCCTCCACGGTCTGTTGTTATCTTGCATTTTTGGGTAAACCTTAAAACACTCTATAGAAGCAAGCCATTCTTTTTCTTATTATTTTTACTACCTCACAATAAATGTAACTGGGCAGTAAAAACGAACACAAAGAAACGTTTCCACAAAGATTTATCATTCTGCAGAGGAAAGGGGGATGGATTTGGAGTCAGTCAAAAGCATTTATCAAATGTTTATGGTGGGCCAGGCACTGTGCTGAGCACCAGGGATACAAAAAAAAAGGGCAAAATCACAGAGGGAATGGTTCGCATCCTGGCTAGTCACTGTGTGACCTCAGGCAAGTTACTTAACCTTTGGGCTTCAGTCTCTTCATCTGAAGCAGAGATGGCATTGAAGGTCCCTACCAGCTCTGAATCCTACAGTATGTTCCTCAGCTGTAAAAGGAGGAGGATGGATTCTGTGGTCTCTAGGGTCCTTCTCTTCCTACTCTACATCTCTGATCTTATGTAAGATGGTGTGAGGCATGAGACAGACCCTTTGGGTTCAAGGATCTTATTTTAAAGTTTAAATTAGGGAGAGAAAATGCATGCATAAATAAGGTAGACTGTGTGGTGATAATTCTAAAGGTGAGGAGGCTCAAAGAGGAGGAAGAGCCATGAGGTGGGATGAAGACACAAAAACTCCTCCATGATAATCAGTCTCTTAGTCTATTTTCTTAAGAAGCATATGCTTGGGGCGGCTAGGTGGCACAGTGAATAGAGCACCGGTCCTGGAGTCCGGAGGACCTGAGTTCAAATCCATCCTCAGACACTTAACACAAAAAACTAGCTGTGTGACCTTGGGCAAGTCACTTAACCCCAATTGCCCTACCTTCCCCCCTCCAAAAGAAAAAAAAAGCATGTGATGCAGGCCATTGGCTGAAGATGGCATGATTGGCAGTGGGCTCTTCTACTGGGTAGGCAATACAAATCACCAAATGCAGTGGCTAAGAAAAACATACTAAAGAAACTATATTTAAGTTCAAACTAGGTATTTTTTAACACACACACACACACACACAGAATGGCAGCTTGGCTATGTCATTGAATTATTAGCTGAGGTACCAGATCATTTTGTGAATGGATGGCATTCCTATGAGGCTGCTCGCTGGGAAACAGAGCAAGCCAGAGCAGGTTAAATATGGGCTGGGCTGAAAGCCTCAGGAATTTCTTTTAACTAATTTAAAAAAAAAAAAAAGCTTAATTTAGCTGGAATGGTTCTGATGAGACACACCTTAAGCAGACCATGGAAAAAAAAATGCATATCACTTGTGACATTAATTCCTAATCCGTGGGTATAATGAGTCACTTATTCACTAGAGAAGAATTTAACCTATTTAGGAAATTAGATTCTCTGAATATTAACTAATGAGTACCTTCAGTCCCAAGGAGAAAGTGATAATGGTGTGTGTGTGAGAGTGAGTGTGTGTGTGTGTGTGTGCAGAGGGTTCACTGAAAATTCAATAAAAAGGACCACTTGACAGCTATGGTGTCATCACACTGGGCCAGGGCAGAAGCTACCTAACCAAAGCAGCTTTCCGAATCTTATTTTTCCCTCTCTTATATTCAGCTCTTGTCACTTTCCTCTTTTTAGACAATCGCCTTTCCCTAAACATTCTTTCCTCTGTCCTCATGTCTGGCTGCAATTTGGGGAAGGAAAATTCTTAGTTGTTTCTCTTCCCTTTTCTTCACTTACTTCAATAACTGAAAACAACTTAACCCAACAAACATCCATTAAGTTCCTCCCACCTGCAACTGAACTAGTGTCTGAAGTTGACTGATGACACCAATCCCTGCCGTCATTGGGTTTACAATCTAGCAGAGGGATAAGACACACGCACAACTAACTCGAATCAATGGATGAACGAATGAATGAAAATGCATTTACTAAGTGCCTTCTATGTACCAGGTTTTGTGCTAGGCACTGGGGACACAAACATGAGATGAGCCCTGGCATCAAGGAGCTTGCGTGCCAACAGGAGACAACACGTAAGGGGAGGGAGGCAGCCAGGCAGTGCAGGAGATAGAGCTCTGGGTCTAGACTGAGGAAGAGTTGAGTTCAAATTGAGCTCAGTTACTAGGCAAATCATTTGACCTCTGTCTGCCTCAGTGTCCTCAACTATAAAATGGGAATAATAAGAACATCTATCTCCCAGAGAAGGTCAAATGAAATAGTATTTGTAAAGTGCTTAGCAAAGTGTCTGGGACATAGTAGGGACTTTTCCCCCCTCTCCCCTGAAATGCAAAGATAAGAGTGGTGGTTAAGGAAGAGAATTATGGTTCAGGAAGCATCAAAGCTGGTGAGCTGAACCAAAGTCCAGCTGATCACCATACCCATTCCAGAAGCAATGGCAGCACTGACCTGAGCACCACAGAAAGAGTTGGAAAGGATGGGGAAGGAGACCTGAGAGGATGAAGGTACACATACGGTGGTGGAGCAGAGGGCCAGATGTCTGGAAGGAATGGTGGTGATCTTGGTGGGGCAAGCTGGATATGGGGGTTAGAAGAGTTTGCACCCATTTATTCAATAACAGGACAGCCTCAGGGCAGAGGTCCCAGAATGAGCAGATTAACCTACGGAGAAGGCACATTCATTATCTTTGTGGTTTGGTCTGGAGGGGGCTATTCCAGGTGGATTGTTTTTGAAGAAAACCAATGACATTATGATGTGATGAATAATGTCTTGACTTTTGAGTAAATCGGATTTAAGTAAGGCAGGGTTGTACAAAGTCATCAGCCTCACTAGATCTTCCAGAAATCCAATGGCCACACAAAAGTCAAGATGACTGGTGATGGCCCAGGTTGAGAGATACCTCGGCATCTTCGGTATCTGACCAAGCTCTTAGCTCTCCATAACATCTGCTTCAGCTACCTTCATGGCCGTTGGAACAAACTGGTCTCATCCCACCATTTTGAGAGTAGAGATTAAGTGCATCAGAGAGGGGAACAAAGCATGATTCAAGAAAAGAAAAGTCATTATTTGCTGGGAGTGAGAGTCAGAAACTGAAGTGCATGGCATTGGAGTTGGTCTTGAAAGAATGAATCATAACAATAACAACAGCTACCATCTATACAGTACTTTAAGGCTGATAAAGTGCTTTACATATAGTATCTTCATTGATCCCCCTAACGCTCCTGGGAGGTGGCTGCCATTATCATCCCCATTTTACCGAGGAGCAAAGTGAGACTTCAGAGAGAAGGTTAAGTAACTGACCCAGGCTTACACAGCCAGCAAGTGTCTAAGGCAGGATTCGACCAAATCCAGAAGAAAGGGTGGGAAGTCATTCTAGGTATATGTAATAAAGAGAAAAAATGGAAGGAGATAAAAAAATTCTGGGTATATCTGGAGGCACATGGGGCCATTCAAATTGGTTTAAGAAGGGTGGATAAGTTATGTGATATAAACCTAGGCTGTGAAGGGCCTTGAATATCAGGCAAAGGAGTGTGAATTTACTTGGTAGCAAGGGAGCACTCTGTGAGGTTCTTGAGGAAAATCCTTCCACCTATATATAGTGCATATAGCAACTCATCTGTCACTTATAGTTTTAAAAGGCACCTGGGGGCAGTGGCCCAGAGTGCGTCTCTTTCACACACACATACAGTAAATATAGCACCAAAATAAATACTAGGAAAATATTTTAAATGTTGATTCTTCTACCTAGGCCAAGGCTTGCTTTCTTTTATATCAATGCTTTAGACAGCGCTTCTTAAACTGTGGGTCTTGAAAAATTTGGCAACAGTAAAAGGTTTCTGAATGCATAACAACCAAAAATTAATTCAAAATCAAATGTGTAATGAATGTGAGGGCAACCCTTGCCCGTGCTGTGTGGCATGGGGCAACTTCACTGTAGGCTTGGTTCTAAACATAAAGCATATGCATTCTGCACTGTACATGCCCTCAGGCCACACAACACCAGCTAATGTAGCTGAAAAATGAAAAGGAGTCATGAGTGGAAAAAGTTTAAGCTCTACTTTAGACAAAATCTGAGCTGGAAGCCCACACAATCCTAGTGTCTTTGCTAAAACATGGCCAACTGAGGAGTAAAGAACCCTAAACCACTTGCCCCATTCTAGGTTGGGTTGTCCTTGAGTAGTTCTGCCTGACATTCCTATCTGTCACCTTGTTTTAAGATGGCACTTATGGGGCAAGTGGATGGATAGGGGGGACTCTACATAGGGGAAGACAGGGCTGACAAAGGAATGCAAAGAAAATTCTTTATTTTCATTTACTTAAGTGTTTACTTCTATTAATACTTTGAGAAAGACTGAGAAAAAATGAATGTTACCATTTTAATGAAATGAGGCAGTGAAGCCTAGTTGGGAAGGAGGATGTTAAAATCCTTTTAAAGATATGAAATTTCTTTGAAATATGAAATATTGCCATGTCATGTAAAATTAAGAGAAGAAAATCCTTCTCATCAATAACCATTTATTGAACAGGGCATATATTAATATAAGGAGGTGACAGGAGTCTTCAAGTATGTGTCTTAAGGGTGTTGCAGGGCAGAAGGATTAGATTTGTTCATCTTGGACTGAGGGCCAAACCAGGAGCGACAGGAAGAAGTTAGAGGGAGACAGATTAAGGTTTGAGATGGGGAAAAATTTCCTAACAGAGCTCTTCAAAGACAGACAGAATGGGGTGGGGAAAGGGGTGGAGGGTGAGGCAGCCTTCCTTTTCTCAATCAATGGCTGTATGGCCACTTATTGAGAATGCTGTAGAGGGAATTATTCACCTGGGAAGATTGGACTGACTGGCCTTGAAGATAGGTAGAGCTCAAGAACCTGTATTCAAATTCTGACTCTGCCACTTACTTTCTGGTCAGCCCCTGGAACCCATGTATGGGGGCCTCAGTTCCTTTTTCTGTGAAACAAGGGGGATGGATAACATGGCCTTTATGGTTCTTTCCAATACTGAATGTGTTCGCTTATGAACTTTTGAGATTTTCTTGATTTCTCGAATGCCTTACCCTCAGGAAGTCTGCAATCTAAGGAAAAAACAGCCCCTGGGTAGGACTTTATGACTGTTCACATTTTGTGCTTCTCATTAAGCTCAGCCATATAAAGGCCACATGTGAGGTACAGAATTTGCCAAGTTTGGCAAAGACTGGGTTCCTGAGATGGGAAAAAAGAAACAGAAAGACAGGTGGCTAATGAGGTAAAATGCCCAACTAGCATATGTTATTTAAGCCCAGATCAAAGGGAATGTTTTAGAACAAGGTTCTCGGCAAGACATTTCTTTCTTTCTTTCTTTCTTTTTTGGAAAGCTGTTGTGTTAATTACAATAAAGATGAAAATTCAACCACCTGGAAATCTTTGCATCTCACACGCCCTCCTGGTGAGAAACTTTATGCAAATTCTTCAAAAGGAGATCAGTTCTATTTTAATTTGAAATGTTATGCAAACTTCAGATGAATGTTACACCCAGTGCTACAAGAGGTCAAGACATCTGAGTCTGCCTAACAGGAGGACCTCAGAGCTCACACTCTACTTTGGCCTCATCAGTTCAGGTTTCTAAGAATGCATCTCATTGTAGTAATGTACAAGCAGCAGCCTGATGGGAAGGGAGCTAAGTCTGTGTGCCCTAAGTTAGGAGTTCTTAACACTGTCTGATGGAACCTGTCGACAATCTGAAGAAGCCAGGGGAACCCTTCTCGGAATAATGTTTTTAAATGGATGGGATAAAATAAGATTACAAAGGAAACCAATTTTACTGAAATACAGGTATCAAAGTATTTAAAAATTCACGGACCCTAGGTGAAGAGCCTTGGTTTTAAGAGGATGCCTTCAATTCCTTGTTTTGGTGGGAGTGAGTATCAGTGGAGGTCTCACACCAAAAGTCCGACTTTCCCCAGATGTTCTGAAGATTCTTCTGCGGAGTCTGCAATCATTATCTGAGAGGAACTTGGTCAGATGACTAGGCAGGGTTCCAGAAAGTCAATGGGCAAACTCTCTTGTTCTGTCCCACTGGACCAGAGGGAGAGAAGTCTTGTAGGACAGTGGGAAGAGCAAAGGCCCTGGATTCAGAGGACTGGTCTGAATCTGGGCTCTCTGCTCCTTAGGATTTGTGTGCACGGGCCATTCTCTCCACACTCTACGATCGAACCACGTTGGGCTTCTTGTTGTCCTTCTAGCTTTCCCATTAGACTGTAAGCTCCTTGAGGGCAGGGACTGTCCCTGGACTCATTTTGTATTTCTAGCTCTTTGCACATTTTCTATTTTTCATGTCGGCCTCTTTGTGACCCCATTTGGGGGCTTCTTGGCAGAGATACTGGGATGGTTTGCCATTTCCTTCTCCAGTTCATTTTGTGGATGAAGAAACTGAGGTAAACATTGTACCAAATCACCTTTCCAATCAAAACTGGCCTGCTAGCTGTTCTTCCTGCATCCAGGCTTTTTTTTTTTTTCCAGAGGTAGGAAATATATAATGCCTCCTCACCGTGGGTGTCCAAGAATCCCCCAGCTCCCTTTGAAAAAGTTCAGTTCAGGTACTACTTCTTTCTGACACCTTTTTCCTAATCCTCCCCAGTTGTCAGAGCTATCTTCTTAATAGCTAATAATGAGAGCTAATGTTTATAAAGCAGCCACTATATGCCTGTGCATTACAAACATCATATCATTTGATCTTCTCAGTGGTATTATTATCATTTTCATTTTACAGATAAGGAAACTGAGGCAAACAGCATTAAGTGCCCTGCCCAGGGTCACATAGCTAGCAAGTGCCTGAGTGTGGATTTCAATTAGGATCTTTTTAACTCCAGACTTAATTCTCTATCCACAGCTGCCAAAGTCCACTGCCTCTCAGGGCAGCTCAATTCACTCTGGGGAGTCTCTAATTGTTTGGAAATTTCTACCCCCCCTCCCCAAATCCCAGACCCCAATTACCAGCAGGGATATAAGTTTGAAAGCTGAGGCTGTTTTTGTTTTTGTCTCTGTATCCCCAGAACCGAGCCCAATGTCTTGAACACAAGCAATGCTCAACCAGTGTTGGATTGCACTGAATTGAACTGGGCTAAGTGAAGACAACATTAGAAGATGGAATAACACAACTCAAATGACATGTCAAGCCAACAGCAGTAAGGGGAACCCAGAGGCTGAACGTAGGCATTCTGATGCCCTCAGACAGAAGAAAAAAAAAAGATTCCCTTTCCCTTTATAAAAAGACTACACACCTAATCTAGAGCCCCTAAATCAACCATCTATCATTCATCTCACTGCTTAAATATCCACTGTGTACCAGGTACTGGGGTCACAAAGGCAAATCAGGGAAGACGGTGTGTACACACAGAAGCATGGACAAGAGAAGGACACTAATGGCTGGGGGATTGGGGATCAGGAAAAATTTCATGTAGAAAGCTATACTTGAGTGGAGCCTTCAAAGGAAGACGTGTATTCCAAGATGGAAGGAGGGGCACAAATGGGGGACAGTAAGGGCAAAGGCACAAAGCGCTGGAATATCATTTGTGAGGAATAATAAAGTGAACAGTGATGGGGGGAGGTGCTCCCTAGTGTTTGAAATCCAGTATGGTTCACCAGTACATGGCAAGTTAAATAAAAGTTCTTATTATCTGGGACGTACAGATTAGGTAACCACCAAATGATTCACCTGTTGTTTCCCAAGACCTTCCAATACTTTTCTATTTCTACCTTTGCAACTTTGATCTCAAGGGGGGGAATGGGTCTGTCTAGACTAATCTCTATTTATTTTATTAGCAAAGAAATCCAGAAATAACTTCAGACTTGTGCTTTTATTACTAATTGCTTTATAAAGTACTTTCCAACTGCCTTGTCATATTTTTATTTCCTTCAAATCAATTTCTTCTAACTTCTTTCATTGACAACCAATTTTTATTTTTTGAAGTATCTCCCATTTCCCACGAATGCCTAACATTTTTTGCTTTCTACCTACAGAAAGTTTGTTGGGAAAATTTTCCCTCTTCCTATTGGTCTATTTTAGTTAAGTTAAAATCACCAGCTACCATTTCAACTTTTAATTTTGCTAATATTTCTTTCAGGGCATGTTGACCTGAGGTGGAAGGGCAAGTTATTAAATCGGGATGCATTTCTTGAAACACAAAATGGAAAGATCAGCCAACCTCCCCTTGCACACCTGAGCATTCTGGGGCATCCTCACTTAAGGAAGTTTATTACAGAAGTGGGTTAACATTCACTTCTCCAGAAAGCACCTTACGCACCAACCCTGTCCATGAGGGGAAGTGCTCCTTTATTTCAGGAATGATGTAATAGCTCAACAATTAGGAAGTGGAATGTTTTGCTAAAGAATGAATGGTCTTCTTGGTTTTTATGAATCGGTAAAAAGCAAAGGTAAGAATCAAGTAAACAAAAGGCAAAATGATTGATGTGATTGAAGCACATTGAAATGAAGCTAGAATACTGAGTAAGTGAGAGGCCCCATCCTGGCCCTAGCTCTAGGGAGGAGATGAGGAAGCAGTTCCCTCAACAGCCAGCAGAGAGGTGGGGGATTATGGATACAGATGCGTTCATACAAGTGGTCACTGGGTTGGATGGCTTTACTTAATTTTCCCCCCAATTGTCAAAAGGGGAAGCGTCATTTGTCACTGTTGATGGGAAGGGGCATATCTAGAAATGACAATGATGTAAAAACAAAAGGAATTAAATAAAATGTTTTTTTTAACTCGAAAGAATGATCTTCCAAGATCAAAATTCCAGAACTGAATTTGCACAATGGATGGATGGAGTACCTACTGGGCACCTGTGAGAATAAGGTCTTATACATTATCCAGGGACTATAATAGAGAACTATAGTATAAAGTCGGGGATGTGCTAAAATAACTTTAAAAATGGAAGTGTGCAAACAATATGTAGAAAATTACAGAAAGGAAAGAAGGCTCTCTTAGCCATATCAGCATGTCCTGATATACAAAATGGGGCATCAGAAGCATCACTATCACATTTGACTTTGGTACTTCAGTCACAGTATAATGGGGCTGGAAAAATCTTTATAGGATTCAAGTAAGTTTCATATTCTAAATATAAAGAAAAAAATAAGCAGCCAGATAAAGGACAGATTACATTTATGTTGGCAAAATATGGGTCGTAAACTTTAAAAATGCATAGGTAAAAGAGAATGATTTTACTTTTCTGGCTCAAGATGGATTCTTTACCCAAAGTTGCCAAGATGGAAAGTAAACACTAATCTGTTTTTTAAAAAAACGCCTTTTTTGTTGTTGTTCATTCATGTCCAATTCTTAGGAACCATCCCCGTTTGGAGTTTTCTTCACAAAGACACTGTAGTGGTTTGCCATTTCCATCTCCAGCTCATTTTACAGATGAGGAAACTAAGACATACAGGGTTAAATGACTTGCCCAAGGTCACACTGTTAGTAAATGTCTCAGGCCAAGTTTGAACTCAGGTCTTCCTGACTCGAGGCTCAGTGCTCTGTCATTGTGCCACCTATGTGCCCTTTTAAAATTCTACTTACATACTAAATAAACATTTCTCCTTACTTCTAAAGGAGTCAAGTGCCCAGGTCCTACTCAATCATTCTGAATCAAATTTAATTTTATCTCTTCAATCACTGACTCAGACTAAGGGCCTTTCCTGTGGTGGCCCAACCCCAAAGCTTCAGTTTCCTTGGTAACAAGGGATTTTAATCTGGGGCCCACAAATTTGGATGGAAAAAATTACACTTTTATTTCAATATAATTGGTTTCCCTGAGAAGTCTCTCAGTCTGAGAGTAGCCCCAATTAATCCTGAATATATTTGGTTTGTAAAGTTGTTTGCATGTTGTATCCTTCATTCCATTAAGCTCCTGGAGGACAGGGGCTGATTTTGTCTTTCTTTGTATGCCCTGCACAGTGCCTGGAACAGAGTGGGCAACGATAAATGCTAGAACATTGACTCTAATCTTGCGTTATTTTATTTTCATGCATTTTAAAACCTTATTCTGAGATGGGGTCCTGGGGCTTTATCAGACTGCCCAAGGGGTCCATGATCCCCCTGAACAATTAAGAATTTCTACTCTATAACAATCTTGACAAATGGATGTCCAGTGCCCTAAAGACATCCCAGGGACAAGGAACTCACTCTCTCCTCAATCAGCCCATGCCAAGGTTGGATAGCTGGAATTGTTACAAAGTTCTTCCAGAGACTGAACTGAACTTTGCTTCCTTATAAAGTTTGCCTACCTGTTTCTCCTTGTTCCCTTGGAGGCCAAGTAATCCTATGAATAATCAAACTGATCACCAGAACCTAAGATTTCACTCTGACATGGATGTACTACTATTTAGTATTCCTGGACTGTTAGATTAGACTTCTAAATACTGAATGTTATTTGGAGGCATAAATATTCCTCTCTGAAATTCCCATGAAAGGAATTTTTACCAGGATTTATTAAATCTGTCAGACATAACATATGAAGTATGGGTTTATACTGTATAGATTAAAATGTTATCTTCTGTGTTAAAATCATGGGCATATTCCAAAAGTCTAACAAATACACTTCTCAAAAAACAAAAGTCTATAGAAAATGTTTAGATTTCTAACCTATGAAATTGAATTTTGTAACTGGGACTGTTTTAAATATACTGGAATTGATTTATGGGATTCTTGAGGCAACTCCTATGGAAATAAATGTCTCTTCACTTAATTTGCCTATTCTGGAAATTAAAAATTTTAGTATCTAAGATTTTCTTTTCGTAAAGATTGGGCTTACTCGCCAGTCCCCTATTAAACGTAGATATAGGATATACATACTAAATTTTAGAAAACAAAATTCTAAATCCATTAAAAAATCTTCAAGTATCAAATTTATTTAAGGTAAATCAACGATTTCAGTTTAAGGTCACGACTAAAGTATAAACTCCTGACATTGGTATTCAAAGCCTTCAGCAATACTGTTCCAACTTACCTGTTCAGCTTTCCTCTATCTCTCCCCTTTGTGTATTCTATATTCCTGCCAAACTGGACTTTTCTCTTTCATTCTTCCCTTTCTTATCTCCATGCCCACACCTGCCTCCAAATCTGTCAAGAGATGGAATCTCTTCTTTACTTTAAAGACCAACTGAGATGTTGTTTCTTTCAAGAGGTGGCATCAAATCTCTCAGGGTACTTCATCTCTACCTTTTCTTGTCTGTCTCTCACTCTCTCCTGTACTGAAGTTATCAGGGCATACTGCAAACCTCCTGAGGAGCAGGGATTAGTGTTATTCAACTGTGTATCCCCAACCCTGATGGGAGCAACTTGCACAAAGAGGGCACTTAAGAAATGTTCCATGAAATGTGAATTAATTCAAAGTAATTTAACCTTAGTATAGACCTGGGATCACATAGTTCTGGTACATTCCAATGACAAGTGTACTTGTTGTCCACAATATTACATAGTACTCTCCTTCTTGCTATGATGGCCCATATGGACCATCATATATACTGTTTTCTCAGAGTATCAGTTGAAAAGAAATTCTGTTTTTTAGAAATAAAAGTGATGAGGAAAGGTGAATTTGCATGTAGTTATCTGGTATTACTGTTCCATAATTAAAGGATCAGACTTCAACTCCTGCTCCCTATATTATCTTAGACTCAGTTTCCTTATTTGTAACATAAGGGGGTTGGCCTACGCAGTCTCCTGTTCTAGCTCCCATGGAAGTTAACAAAGAGGAAATGTCTCTCTCTCCACTCACCACCTGACACTTCATTCATGTTCCACTCTCTCTACTCCTGTTACTGCCCCCTCTCCACATTCCTTCTTCATAGCCAGCCTCCTCTGTCTGTCCAGTCTTTCTTTCACTGTCACCTTCTTTGACTACAAGGTCCCCACTCCCTTGATCCAGCTGCTTTCTCCCCTGTCCCAAAACCATTCTTCTAAAATCGTTTTGGTGTCAATTTACTCAGGGAAAATTGTTCTATGTTACATTTGAATGAATTTTCGAGATGGAAGCAGTACTGTAAGGTCGATGGATTTGGAACCAGAGGACCTGGGCTCAAATTCTGGGTTCTGCCATCTAAGTGACAAGTCACTTTTCTTCCCAGGGCTCTGTTGTCCTCATCAGTCAATAAGGGGTTATACCCAATGATGTCTACTGTCCCGTCTAGCTTTTAATTTATGATTTTCCTTTTTTTTTTTTTGAGGGGGGGAGGAGCTTGTTTTATATTCTTAATTAAAACTATCTTTACCCTTTAAGAAGTTTGGTTACATTTATTTTAATCTGACCTTTTTTTTTTAGACTAGTAAAAACTAGTTTTCTGGAACTAGGTTATGTACAGACTTTGGTCCATTTAACAAGGTCAGACTGTTTATTCTTGACAAAATTCTTTCCCACTGTAAAAAGGTACTTTTAAATACCACATTCCAAAACCAGTGCCAGTAAGTCACTGAAGCATATTTTCCCACAAGAACTGATACCACGTCCAGTCCCCACCTCGTAGAAATCATCCCGTGTTACATAAGGTGTAGATAGCCTTTGATGTCACCCGTCAAATCTCTCCATGGCCTTGGAACTCTGGAGTTCACCAGTTGCATTTTCCCAAACACTCCCATCCATTTCAAGGCACCAGTAACCTTTCTAAAAAAGCTATCAGTCCAAGCAAAAAAAAAAAAAAGGAGAAGGAAAAGAGGATATCTTTATGAATTAAAATAAATTAAGACAAAAGGTCTACAATAGAATAGGAATCTTGGGTAACCTTTTATCAGCATCAAAGGATACAAGCAATGGAGACTAAACTTTCTTGTTTTGGTGGTTTCTATATTTGCAAGTCTGTTTTGTACTCTATAAGCTTTCAGTATATAACCAAAACAAAAGCAAACCCTATCAAGACTTCTCCTTTCTCTTCTTTTCAGTTAGGTAAATGTTCCGGGGACTTGGGAGGAAAATCAAGGATTATCTCTACAGGGCTAACCACAAATCCTGACATTCCAGCATTTCAGAGAATTTTAAGAAATGCATTTATATCCTTGAGGTACAAAAGAAGAGTTAAAAAAACAAACAAAACCCTAAAGACTCTACTTTGTCCCTTTGTAAATAGAGATGTGGGTGTACCAGAAGGCCCTACTTTGATAACATGGCAGTTCATCAGTCAAGGGACATTCATTGGAGCTGTCAACTACAGAAAAGAAACAGGAATAATAATAATAAAAATAATAATAAGTGATGATGAGGTAAACAAGACAGGAAAGAAGGAGCAACTGTCAAATTAAAGACTGACAAAAGAACAGAAAATGGTGACCACTTGTCAATATCTGTACATAGAAGTAATAAAGATCATCTGTCTTTGCTTCTGCATTCCCTGTAGCTAAGCAGGTATATTCAACGCCTGTTTTCTATTTTACAATTCTACAATTTTACAAACTGCAAAAAATATAAAAACTTTTAGAGTTGCCTCTGGGAGAAATCTGTACATAATGTTAAAGGAATGGGTTCTACTCCTTCCAGTTGGATGGTGCACTAAATGGTACCCTGGGGCAGCGGTTTCCCAACCCTGATTCTGTGAAACTCTGGGTGTTTCTGATGACTTTAAAAGGATCTTGTCAATTTCTCAAAACAGAAGTTAATTGATTAAAATATTTAAAATACTTAGAAGGCAATATGGCACTTTTCCCAGGGCTTATAAAATCAAAGTAATGATATTGGGCTACAACTTTGAAAATGAATGAATAAAAAGTACATAACGAGAGCTTGTTTTGTGCCAAGCTCAGTGCTAACTCTGAGGAAACAAACAGGAAGAGCAGGAGTCCCTGACCTCAAGAAATTCACACTGTAATTCGGGGGAATAGCACAGAAAAGGATGAATGGAAAGTCCTTTCCACTGTAGTGGTTGAGCAGATGACAAGGCCTAGGATTCTTAGGTTATATCCGTACATTAGATGACAACGCTGATGTATGGAGGGCCTAGAGGTAGGGATGATGGTGAAGGCTTGAGGGACATCAGAATGCAGTAAGATGGTACATGGTAATGCCCAGTGGCATTCTACTTTCTCCAAAGGAATAGGGTTAGGGACTTAGGAGTTATTAAGTAACAAGGATGGATTCTGGGAAGTGACTGACCCAGTACCACAAAAGAATTAATGTGAGATGCTTTAAGTGCTCAAATTCTTGTCAGAAAATAATTCAATGGTCAGTTGGCAAGCATTTATTAAGCACTTAACATATAGCAGACCGTGTGCTAAGTACCCAAGACACAAAGGCAAAGACGAAACAAACCCTGCCCTCAGGGAGCTTACATTCTAACGTGGTAGATGATGTGTACACATGTAACTATATACAGAATATGAACAAAATGAACCCAAAGTCGTTTTGGGTGGGAGGGCACTAGTGGGACTAGGAATGGTTTTGTGAGAAGGTGAAGGTGGCATCTGAGCTGAGTTTTGAAAGAAACCAGGGATTCCAAGAGGAAGAGGTGAGAAGAGAGTAAGTGCATCATAGGCAAGAGGGACAGCTGGTACAAAGTCAACAACAACCACTTATTTAAGCACCCACTTGCTAGGAGACAACCTGCAAACAACTATGTACAAATGATATATAAGGGATCAAATGGAGATAATGTTAAAGGGAAAGCATTACTATTAAGAGGGACTAGGAAAGGCTTCTTGCAAAAAGTGAGATTTCTCCTGGAGGTTGAAGAAAGCCAGGAGGGAGAGGACTCCATGGGAGTGTCTCATGCAAGAAACAAGTGGGCAATTAGAGTTGGATCGAAGAGTAGAGAGAAAGCAGGAAGGGGTTGGCTTTGCAAAGGGACTGAAATGCCAAACAAAGGAGTTTATATTTGATCCCTGCAATAGGAAGTCACTGCCATCTTCAGAAGCTGAGTCTTAACAAATCAGAAACAGCCTTGTAAGGATACAAATTTAAAACAAACAAAAAACCCATACACTTTCCTGCCATGACAGATGAGTAAATCTCACTAACCACAAAAAGAAGCAATTAAAAAATACTGAATTGGTAACTCTACTAATATTTATTGAGTGCCTATTATTGAGATGGTCTTGGGTCACATCATTGCGAACATTCAGAATAAGCTGTGCATACAAGGTTCAGCGGGTAGCACCACCCCCACCTTCCAGTCCCACTGTTAATATCTAGCAATCCCAACTGTCCCAATTCAACCTGTATATATCTTATCTGTACCTATTTATTTGCATGTTGTCCCTCCCATTAGATGGGAAGCTCCATGAGGGCAGAAACTGTTCTTACCTTTCTTTGTTCCCCCTGTGTCAGACATACAGTAGGAATTTAATAAATGTTTGTTGCCCTTCCCTTGCCTCTCCACTGTTCAAAAAATTCTGACACCAGTTGTTGCAATAAAATTTATCTGTATGTTTTACAACATAATGACCACATTATGACAAAAATCAATACTGGGGAATCAATAGTTAAAAGAATGATCAGGTATCAAATAAATCTATCTTTGATAGTCGGGTCTATGCTATTAAAATTTTTATTCAGTTGAACATTCAGAGTTCATTAAAATTTGACATCTGCTAAAATCACCCCAGTGGCAGCACCCCTTGAACCTTGAATAAAGTATGTTAGACCCATACACCTTCAACTTTGACACTTAAGGTCAGTCCCAGTCATCCTCTCCTACTTATGGCTCCGACTCCTATGGGATGCTGACCAATCAACATTTAGGACTTTGAGCAGGGTTTTATAAACTTTAGCACTGCTTAATGTGATGTTAAAAGAATTGAACCTGAACCTTCTACCAAAAAATGAAACTCCCAAGATTACTGATCTGTTTTTATCAGACTATTCTGAAGCCGCTGGAAAAGTAATCAACAACAACTTCCAAAGCTTTCTCATTCCAGCAGCTCAGCTGGTATGCAGCACACCGGATAAGGGAATTTTTACATGCCCAACATAGGACAATAGAGAATTCCAATAACATGAACCTTGGACCTAGGACTAAGAAACTTGCATATTTAGGCATGAAACAACTTCCTGTGATTAGCGCCACCAGAAGAAAGGCTGTTGGCAACAAAGTGAGAGTGAAGCCACCTCTACTTTCCATCCAGAGTTCTGTACTAATGATGATGTATATATGCATGTATGTATATGCATGTAAGTATTCATGCACACAAACAGGCATTCATGAAACCCCCCGGCAAGAAGGTGATGGGAAAATCCAAAGAACAAGTGCCTTCATCAAATCTGAGTTGGAAAGGACCTCAGGGATCATCTTCTCCAGCCTCATTTTACAGGTGAAGATACTGAGGCTCAGAGATGTAAACTTACTTGTCCACGTCCAAATAGGCAGTAAATCCAGAGCTGGGTTTCAGGCTCATAAACCACTAACTCCAAATCCTTTCTATTCTACCATGCTGCCTCTGTCCTTTCATAATGAACCCCAAGCACCATGCCTCATATCTTTCTGTTTCCCATAGCAACTAACAAGGTACCCCGGTAATTGTAAGCACTTAAGTAATACTAATTAATTATTGACCATCTGCTTTATTTTGCTTTGATTTTGTTGGAGTTTGCTGCTGCAAATAAATGGAGAAATGACTAGAGTTTGAAAATTGTTATACAGAGATTTTTGTTGCCATGAATGTTATCATAAAATGGGGTTCAGTTTTGTTATTAATGGTAATTATTCTACTGCTGATTTGCCATAATTTTTTCTATATTAAATAACTTAGAATTTTCTAAAGTCTTATATGCCTGATTATTGACAATAACAGGATACATCTTTAAGTACTAACTTGAAATGTTAGGTGAAATGGAAGATGGGAGATGGGGAATACTCTTTGAAAAGTCAGGACCATCTGTTTATCTTCTAGGAAATGAAAAGTAATAATACAGGGAACGTTTGCAATGTAAAAGAAAACATCTGTTGGAGGCTGAAGAAATAAAAAGGTAGAATAAGATTCAAATGAATTGATAGGTTCAGTTTTCTCTCATAGTTAGCAATAAGGTAAATAAACAACAATTATTCTTCCAGCCTATTTTTCTATTACAAATGGCCTAGAATTATCTAAGTCAGTTCAGTTTTGGAGAAAACTAACCTTGTTCGAATAAGATTCAAATAGGATCCTTGAGAGGTAGGGACTGTTTCCCTTTTTATTTCTGTATCCCTAGAGCCTAGAACACAGTTGGCACTAGATAGGTGCTTGCTGAGTGAATGACTGAATCTCTGGAATACTAAAATAATTCATTATGTATACTATAAACCTTGGTCATCCCCCATTGAAAAAATTTTAATTAGAACACAACAATAGTTTCCCATTAAAAAAAAAATCACTTCTGAAGGGACTGTGAAAAGGTATTTGCCCCCTTTATGAAGTCTCTTTCAAGTCAACAAGCATTTGTTGTACCTACTATGCACCAGCCACTATGATAAGCACTGGAGACACAAAGAAATTAAAAATAATCATTACCTTCAAGAAGTTCACAATATAATGGGTGAGATGACATGCAAACAACTGTGCACAACATACACAGAATAAATTGGAGATGATCCTAGCATTAATTATCAGGGTACAGTTGATAGAGTGCTGGGCCTGCAATCAGGAAGACTCATCTTCCTGAGTTCAACTCTGCCCTTGACACTCACCTAGTTGTGTGACCCTGGGCAAGTCATTTAACCTTTTTTTCTTCAATTCCTCATCCGTAAAATGAGCTGGAGAAAATGGCAGACCATTCTAGTATCTCTGCCAAGAAAACCCCCAAAGGAGTCATGAAGGACACAACTGAAAAATAACTGAACAATATTTCAATATGGCTTTGTAATCCTATGTGCTTTAAGTCATGTGTTTAAAAGCATTATTTTGAGAAGGGGTCCCTAAGCTTCATTGGAATGTCACAGGAATCCAGAGGGGGCACAAAAATGCTTAAGGATGATTCAATTGGAACAATGCTTGGTCTTCATTGTTCAAGATTGACCTAGGTCTTATCAAACTCAAATAATGCAGAGCTCACCAGTTGGAAACCTTGCTTTGACATGACAACCTGGGCAGACAGTTGTACTGAGGGAAAGAACAGCATGTCCTTTCTCCCAAGGATAAAACATCCTCTAAGCAGTAGTATCATAATTAAACTATGCATCTAGAACTAATTTGCCACAATGATTACTTATGAGAAGAGCTAGAATTAGATGAGTTCACAAAAGACCAGCTTTTATAACATGGTAAGCTGTCTTCTGATTAAGTCCACAAATAAACATGGTAGAATTCCACACACAAACACACTTCTGCACCACTCTCTTGAGAAGCCTTCTGTAAAAGGTGGAATTCAGGATATTCAGATTGGCAAGAAACATCCCCAATGGTTATCAGTGTGTTCCTTTGCCATTGGGGCCCAGTGAACATATCTGATGGGAAGACAAGATGTATTTTTATTACTACTGAGAATGTACAACTGAGAATCTGCATGGGTTTTTCTGTTTGTTTTGGCTTGGGCCAGCCCATGTACCCACCCAGCCCTGGGAATCTTGAATACAAATAACAAAAAACCAAAAAAAACAAAAAAAAACCCCAACATGCTCTGTTCCCAGTTCTTTGCATTGTGTCCCACTTCCCTTATTGGTGAAAGTGAAAATGAAACCAACACAAACACTCCATTGTTAACTAGGAAATGGGTATTGGCAACAACAAAATTTTAACCAAACAGAACTGGTTGAGTCATAGCATGGAGGGGCTAAATGGGCAGGGAATTTCAGGAGTCTTTCCGGCTGGATAGGTGTTCCCTGGTTTTGCCCAGAGAGGACGAGATTGCTGGGGTGGTGGGGTTTTTCCATTATATTCACCCGTAAGGCTCTTGGCCTGATTTATTCAGTATGTGCTGGCAACAGTCAGGAGGCTTCTGTGGGAGCGAGTATGCTGCCCAAGGAGAGTCACAAATCCTGCCAGGTCTCCATAGTAAATATAACATGCCCGAAGAGGAAAACAAGCATAAACAATTTATTTTCTCTAGTAAATGATGACATTGTTCAGCCAACTTCTGGTCCTGCTTCACCCTATCGCTTGGAAATAACCAATTCAGCCCCATTCCAAGGACACAATTGCATAAAGCCCACATTCACAATGCAATTGGCCATGGTGTAGTGGAAAGGGCCTTCAGAAGACCAGGGTTTGACTCCTGTCTCTGCCAATTACTACCTCTGTGGCCCGGGTGATGTCGCTTAAGTCCTTCTGGGATCCTTAGTGTAACCATCTGTAAAACTGGGGAGCTGGACCAGATGACCTTAAGATCCCTTTCAGGTCCAAGTCTACAATCTTAATAATATTCAAACTGAGGTGTGTTCTAATTATACAGTTTGTTTGACACGTGTATTTTACTTTGGTTTGTCCCATTCACAACTTTACTTCAAGTAGAATCACAGCTCTGGGGCCCAGAAGGGACCTTTGAGGCCATCTGGGCTGGTTCCCTCGTTTTAGAGATGAAGAAACTGAGGCCTGGAGACTTAAGCAAGGTCAAACATTTATTAAGAAGCAGGGATGAGGGTTCAAACCAGGTCTTCTGAAGCCAGCACCTTTCAACTCTCCTAATTTTCACATCTTTCCTCCACATTTGTTAAAAGAAATTGTGGTCTGGTGGAAACTACCTTCAGAGGTTAACCCTTGGCTTCGAGGATAAAATTCAAACTCGTCAACCTGGCATTTATGTCTCTCCACAAGGTGAGTCCAGCCTACTTAATGATAGCCAACATTGATATATATATAGATATATATATATACATACATACACACATGTAATGCATGCATGTATGTACATGTGCAGGGCACTCTGCTAAACACTTTATAATTCTTCATTTGATGAAATTAATTTAATTTTAGGAGCTATGATTACCCCATTTTACAAGAAATTGAGGCAAACTGAAGTTTAAGTGACTTGCCCACGTTCACTCTGCTATTATATGTCTGAGACTGGATTTGAACTCAGGTCTTCCTTACTCCAAGGCTTGGCACTCTATCCAATGAAACACCTAGCTTTATTTTCTATTACTCTCCTCCACTGACTCCAATAATTCCCTCTTATATTCCATCCTACACACTACAACCAAAGGAATTTTCCTTAAGGGCAAATTTCTTTAAGACAATGGGACTCCCCTACTCAACCAGTTCCAATGATTCCTTATTGCCCCTAGAATAAAAAAAATAAACTCTTCGGTTTGTTTAGTTTTTAAAATCCTGCATAATCTGGTCCTAACCTACTTCAACAGCCTTCATATATATATTACTCTACCCCTGTCACACTCTGTGATCCAGCCAAAGTGGCCTTCTCTCTACTCCTGACACACAACATTCTATGTCCCATTTCTTGCCTTTGAACTGGAATGCACCCTCCCCCTCCAGATCTGCCTCAGAGAATTTTGCTCTTCTTCTAAGTAAGATGAAGCACAGGCACCATCTTCTGCACAGCGCCTCCAACTCCTAGTGCCTGCCCTCCCTCCCAAACTGTTTTGGATTAACTACTTCATAAATACTTGCATTATTCACTTTATATTAGGTGTCTCTAGTTTTGTGTGTATTTGGTATCCTCTTCTGCCTCAATTTACCTTTTATTATATTCACTTGTGTTCATACCATATCCTGTCCTCTCCCCCACCCAGCAGAAAATTATTTCCTTGAGTGTGAGGTCTGTTTGTTTCTTTGTCTCTGTGTTTTCAGAGGCTAGCATAAATGTTTGCTGAATAGAATTAAATCACTGAAATTTACAATGAAATGTCATTAATGTCATAAGCCACCTCATATCAATACAGGAACCAAAGATATCCCCAAAAGACCATAAACAATTCACATTCTACAGCTCCAGGGTGGGAAAAGTGGCCAACTGCACAATCTGGGTTTGACTTAAGAACATGCCCAGGATCCTACCTTGCCAACACAAAATGGCGGCTTGTAAACAATGTTGGACACATTCACCTAGCCTTTAATGACGAATGGCAGCAGCCAAGGCAAGGAGAGCAGGAAAGAATCTCATCATGTAAATATATGTATATCGGTAACTTCACACAACCTGGTGGAAGGGTGATGTGAGTTTTATTAATCAATCAGAGAAGATACATTCGAAACAGACAAATGGCTCCAGATCCAACTAACTGTAGAATATTATTCTTCAATTAGCAATTTAATCAAGTCACCAGGACTCTAATGAAAGCTAGGTATAAAGGAAAGAACAATGGATTCAAAGTCAGAAGCCTCTGAATAGAGTTCCTTCTCTTGCATCCAATAGAATATAAGCTCTGTGAGGACAGGTGTCCCCAGCACTTTTCAGGCAACCATTCCACATAGTAAAGGCTTAAATGAAGCATTTAAGCCCTTACTATGTGCCAAGGGTTGGGAATACAAATGTTAAAATGGGTCAGTTTCTACTCTCAAGGAGTTCCCATCCTAACTGGGGGAGACAACCCATAAAAGGTGGGTAGATGAAGAGATACCAAACTTGTAAAAGTGTCGTGAGGGAGGGTGAGACCCAGGGTTCTGGAAGACATTGAGGCAGATAGAAAAAAGGCCAGGAGGACCTCAAGAATCAAACAAAATCCTCTGATTAGTTTTTACACCTCTTCCTACTCTGGCTCCTCCCTACCTTTTGGGTCTTCTTTAATCACTGGATTTCCTTGGTTTTCTTTGTATCTGACAATCTTTCAACTCTCTACATTTCTACTGGCTGTACCCCTGCCTGGAAAGACTTCTAACTTCTCCAGCTTCCTTCAAGCCTTGGCTAAAGTTCCACCTTCTGTTTCCTCGGTCCTCCTTAAATCTTAGTGCCTTCCTGGGGGCGACCCCCAATTTATCCTTTGTATATCTTGATTATACAATTATTTGCATGTTGCCATCCCTATTAAATTAGTATTTAGATAGAATTTTTAAGGTTTGCAAAATGCTTTACAAATGTTAACTCATTCAACTCTCACAATAACCCTATAAAGCAGGTGCTATTATTAACTCTTCTCCTTCCCATTTTACAGATGAGGAAACTGAATTTGAAATAGTCAGTCACTTGCTCAGGGTCCCAAAGACACTAATAAACTAGCCAAGAGAGAAAGGCAGGTAAGAATCCCTGGTAGCTGATTCTATTTTTTTTTTTCCTTTTGGAGGGCAATTGGGTTAGTTAAGTAACTTGCCCAAGGTTACACAGCTAGATTTTGTGTGTGTGTGGGTGTTAAGCTTCTGAGGCCAGAACCAAACTCAGGTCCTCCTGACTCCTGGGCCAGTGCTTTACTCACTGTGCCACCTAGCTGCCCTATTAGCTGATCCTTTTGCTTCCCAGCCATTTCAGTTGAGCTACTAATAAACGTTTGTTGAATTAAATGGACACTTCTAACTGCGCAATTATGGGCAAGATACTTACCTCCCTAAACTTCCAATTTCCTCATCTGCAAAATGGTGATACTGATACTGACTTGACAAGGTTGTTAGAAAGAAAGAGCTCTATAAAACTTGGAGAGTGACACAAATATGAACTATTCCTATGATAACAAAAGTGGCTGAGATAATCTCAGCCACTTTTATCTCAAATTATGGGGAAGATGCATACACTTCAGAATTAAAATGTCACTGATACTTAAGAGTTTCTAATGAAATCCATACATTAAAACAAGCTACTTATCCTAGAAGATTATAGATCACACTTCAAAAAATGAGAAATTTAGACCAAAAATCCATCATTAAGCAGGCGGGGGCGTCGCACATCCCTGAGAGGAAGGCCAGTCCCACTCCGGCTTGGGAGATGCTGGATCCCTCCGAGGGGTCCTCGGCCCCGTAGCCTCCGGCAGAGGCCCAAAGGAGGTCTCACCGAGAAAGCTTTCACCAACACCAAGGAGGGCTGGCTGAAGGAAAGGGGATGGTGTATTTTGCCAAAGAAATTCGACTTACTAAAAAACATGAAGAAATATTAGCCCAGAGATTACTGTTACTTGAAGAAATGGAGAATGATCATGGTGACCAAAAGACTGAAAAAAAGGCATCTCTCATAAAAGCAGCTAAGCTAGCCCATAAAAGGAATCAGGACCTTTTAAATGATATAAGAATACTAGAAGAGAAAATTGAAAAAAGGTACATTTAATCTTCAGACTCTCTACTAGGCCATCAGTAGAAGAACAGGCCCCCAAGTGGGAGCAGTTTCTTTTAGGAAAAGCACAATATCCCACTGGTGTTAGATGTCAAAGTCCAGCAGGAAATGACATCAGAGACACTGCAGAGAGATAACCACAAGAAAGATGTCATGTTCCTTGGGGCTGTGCTTCAGAGCACCTGCTCAGGAAAGCACAATTTACCTGGACACTGTAGCAATCCAAAGGAATGTGTTCTTATAAGGGAATATAATAATGTGTGTTTTGTTACCTGTTGGACAGTAGGGAGAGTTTTAAAATTTACTGGAAATTTTGTCAAACCAGCACTGGAATACATTACAGTTTTTTGAAAGAATAATGAGAATTGTTTTTACTTTTAATCTGTCATTTCGTCAAACTTTTAGGAGTGTAAAAGAACATTTTAAAAGATGAACTTAATTAAATAAATGGTTAAAATGTGAAAAAAAATCCATCATTAAGCATTTATTAACTATCTACCAGGTAGAAGACAGAAATGAGTCTCAGGCTGGGGTCACAGAGATGAGAGGAATGAAACCCGAGAGTCCTCAATTTCCAAACTGACTTCCACCAACAAGCTATTTGTGATCTTAGGCACTTTTCTTCATCTGGGCATCTATAAAATGAGGATGTTAGCCAAAAAGTCATTAACCCTCTTTTTTCTTTTGAAAATCCTAAGGTTTTGAAAGTATCCTTTGATTTAAGCAACAAATTTTACAAAACCTTTCTATCTACAACAGAGTGCATGAGGAAGCCTGCTTAGTATGCCAGTGCCCATAAAGTCACAGATCAGCAGTGTCAAGGATGAAGATAGGTAAGAAATGTTTACTAAGCATCTCCTATGTGCCAAGCACTGTGCTATGTGAAAAGGGTACAAAGAAAATGGAAAATAGTCAATCCTGGACTCCATAATCAACCAATCTATTTTTTAAAAAAGTCTCTATGCCCCATTCTGGCTGTGCAGAAAGTACGCAGAACTACTTAGCTGCTGCCGAAACTGCTGCTGGTCTGAGCTGTGTCTCCCCTCTCCCCGACCCTCCCTTATCTTTGGAGAAAAAAACACCTGTGTGCCTTTAAAGGGAAATATTTTCAAGAGTCTAAAATTTGACTGATTCTCACTCCAATCTTAGCTATAACAGACGTTTCAATTTTTCATTATGGTAGTCACCACTGTAAATCATCATATTGAAAACTATTTTCCCTTCACAATATTTTTTGGGGGGCCAGGACCTCTTTAACAGCATGAGTTAATATTCTGTAGCGTTTCTGTGCAATGGAAAGAACTTCCCTGAGACGTGTTTAGGAGGATACGTTCCAGACTCCCTCAGTTTTTCATAATACTACAAGCTTGATACACCAAAAAAGGTCAGAAGTCCATTTTTCATAGTTTCAGAGAGCCAACGTGGTGGAAAGCCAGATACATTAGGCACTGTATTAGGTGTATGGGTGAAATGCATTAAGCTTGAAGGATATCTCACTATCTGAGAACACAGGATATTAAAAGAGGCAATGACTGTAGAAAGAGCAGTTTAAAGTTGGATACAGAGTATGGGTTTTTAGTGAAGTGAAGACACTATGGTAATTACAGAGGACAGGGAAAAGGTTTCTTCTTTATTGTTAAATATCCCAGCTACATTCTATGAAACTATTCTATAAATTTTAAATAGAAATATTTTGCAATAAAGCAACACTGTCCCCTAACTCATAGATGTGGATGCATACATTTTTGCTTATATTCATTATCCTGATTCCACACGATTAGCCACTGTTTTTCTTTAAATGTTGAAATTTTCCCTCCCCCAGTTTATTTTCTCCCTTGTCAGGAAGCAGTTCCCAAAAATCTGGCCATAAGGAAAACACAGATAAAAAGAAAAACATCCTCAAATAAATAAAAACATCCAAAAATGACCTGTTGGGCTCTGACTACTGGTAATCAATCTGCTGGCGAGGAGGAAGGGGATTTGACTGGCGCATGATGTCTATAACCGGTGAGTCTTTTCATGGATAAGCCAGAAAGAATGTGAAGAGATAGAAATGTTATAAATGCACAGGAGAGGGATAAAAGATTATTAGTCATCTGAGGAAAGAGAGAATATTTTTAAGCTGTGAAAATTGGGAAGGCTTCAAGGAGGTAGCCCCTGAACTGAGCCTTGAAGGACGGGCAAGATCTCACCAACTGGAAACTGAAGGAGACACAGAGGAGGAAGAAACTCCTGAGGTATGAGAGAACAGGGACTGGAAAGGAAAGGCTAAAGTTGGGGAAGAGAAAGAAGTCAGGTTTAGATGGGAAATAGCACATGAAAAATAAACTGTGAAAGGCATTAAATACCACTCTAAGGAAGATAGACTTTATTCAGGAGCCTACAGAGAGATTTTGCATGGAAAGATTTTGCAAGGGAAGGGGACATATTATCAGAACTATGCTTTCAAAAACTCAATCTATCAGCAGTGTGTGGATAAGATGGAGAAAGGAAAAACAGGTCTCGGGAAGGGATTATAGGTAGCTATCACAATACTTCAGAAAAGAGGAAATGTAGGCCTGAATTAAATGGGTGGCCAATTTTTAGAGAAGCTCTGGAAGAGAGAAGATTGAGGACATGAATGAAGGGATTAGTTCTGGAAACAAGGAGGGGCATTTCTTTCTCAGACTGGAGAATGGGAAAACACCTCACAACATCAACATTTGCATCTAGAGTTCTTTCTGTGGCAAAACCAATGACTAAGGCTCACAATGACCCTGAGTTGTCAAGGAAATGTTAAATCACATAATAATTTGTCTCCTCTGCTTGAGGAGACAAGGCTGCATTGACTATATATTTTAGAAATAATAGTCATCAAAAAAATTTTTTTTAAGTTTGGTATGACAAAGGTCAAATCCTCACCTGGATAGAAAGCTCTTTCCTCCAAGAATGGCTATTTCCTGCCAATTCTGGATAACAGATTTTACTGTATAAAGAGAAGGTATGCAACATCTTTGGGAGAGATGAAGAACATTTGAAGAAGTTTGAATTCTGTGGTGTGACATTCTTCAGTTATATGAGTTTGGGCAAACCATTTAACCTTTAGTGCCTCCATTGGTAAAATGAGGGTAACATTTTCTCTATCTGCCTTATGGGGTTGTTGTCAGAATCAACTGATATAAATTATGAGAAGTATTTTATAAACCTCAGATGCCAGTGATCAGTAATAATTCTCCTCTCTTCCTTCTTCTTCTCTAGACCAACTAAATCCATTCCTGACTTTCTGTGATGACCATTTTTCATGTCACAATTTTTTAATCCTTCAATTTTCTCCATCTATAAATAGGCATGAGTTCATGCTCATCACCATCTCCTAGGAAGATGGTACCCTCTGTGAAAAAGATTCAACTCTGTCAGAAAGGAGTTACTTGGATCCAAGTTGTTGGGGTCATTTACACATTGATGAGACACCCATCAATAATTCCAGTAAGATCTTCCACTGAAAAAGAGCTAAGCAATTGAGTGTGTTTTTAATATTTCGCACCTGTAGCCCTTCATTTCTCTAGCAAAAGAAGCAAAGTTATTTCATCAGCTGTTCTCTAAGACCATGATTATTAATTACATTTAAGTTGCATTTAGTTGACTTTTAGAGTTCTTTTCCTGTATAGTAATGCAATCAATGTGTTTATAAACAAAAAAACATCCATAAGATAAAATGAAATTCGTTATTCTTTTTTTGGGGAGGACGGTCAATTATCCTAGAGTTGAATAATCTGATCTCATTTCTTTTGCTTGCCAAGCCCCAAAGACTCTAGGGGCAAAAAATAGCTTTGTCTTCAAATAAGTCGTCAAGTTTCAAAAACACCGCATTCTTTCTGAACCACCACTTTCTGCTTGACTCCGAGACATTCAAGTCAAACATTCAAATCCTTCCATTCCCTTTGGGGTCAAGATAAAGGATTAAAGAACATACAGTAGGCCAAGAGGAATCTTCTGCACAAGGTTAAGAAAGGTGTAGTGGAGGTAAAACTGGACTAACGGGTTGGAAACCTAGGTCTGTGTTCTGGCTCAGATACTTAAGTTACTGGACTCTGGGTAAGACAGTGGGGTTTTTTGGAACGTGAAAGGGCCTCATATTGTATTTTTACCATATAAGGTTGTGAGGAAAACGCTGTATAAACATCAATATGAATTATTATTTTCTACCACCCACAATCCAACAGATCTAGGGAGATTAGCCTTCATAAGGATCTTAACAAATTTCTTTTTGATCATCTATTTTCTCTTTCTTCCATTTTTTTCTCCTTGCTTTGAGAAAAAGGAAAAGAAAACCCTTGTAAACAAAGATGCAGAGTCAAGAAAACAAATTCTCACATTGGCCTTGTCCAAAAATATGTTTCAATGTGTATTCCGAGGATCTTAACCCAACACCTTTAGGTGAATCAGGCATATGGTATACAGAAGACTCGGGTCCTAAGTTACATGTTCTAACGAATTCACATGCCACCAACTGGCTATGCATAAATAGGGAAGCCCAACAGGTAGTACAGGGTCAGAAAAATGAGAGGGAAAATAGGCAAAATAACTTCATGATGAGAGACAAGGGGATGAACAAGGACGCGCCTTGGAACCAGGAAGAAAGGGGTTCAAATCCTTTCCCTGACACATTCTGGCCAGTGGTCCTAGGCAAGTCTTAATCCATCAGACTATAAGTTGTATAGAAAGTTCAGCTCTGTGTTGGTGAAAGGGTCTAGTACAAAGAGATCTAGTCAAAGTCTAGGAAGTTTTCATGAATAATTAATATAGGATATATTTAATTAATCAACATAATTATATTATGCATATTACATAAATTAACATTAATTAATTATTAATAGTGATTAATTTCGGAGAATTCATTCATGTTGCCATTCAGTAAGCACTTATTACGTGCTGACTACTCCCAGGACACTGCAGTACACTGAAGAGAGGGATAAGGACTGGCCCTGGGATTTTAATGATGAAGGTAATTCTTTAATCAGGAAATTCCCTTTACTAATGGCACCATTGCCAAAAGGTCCCTGATCTCAAGGTATTCCATCCTACTATATACTTTTCCTCAAAGGTCCCAATAAGATTAAAAAGCCAGCTGCTTTTACTTCTATTAATTTGCTTTGAATAAAGAAAACATTGAGTACATATCATTTTATTATCAATCTCCTTGCTACAAAGTTCTAGCACGATGTCTTGAAAGTGTGAGAAAAAGTAACGTTGAAGCATTTTCTTCTTAAGAACTATTAAAAATGAATATTGAGGGGGTGGCTAGGTGGCACAGTGAATAGAGCATCAGCCTTGGAGTTAGTAGGACTTGAGTTCAAATCTGGCCTTAGACACTTAACACTTAGTAGCTGTGTGACCTTGGGCAAGTCACTTAACCCCAATTGCCCTGCCTTCTCCCCTCAAAAAAATTGAATACAGAAGATGGACCAGACCTGTGAGCTATTTCATTGGTATGAGGAACTCTCAGCTAAGGAAATTCCCTCTACTAATGCAGGTTAGCAGCTCCTCTGCAATTTATAGTCTTGGAGAGCTGCCTAAAACACTGAGATGCTGAGAGACTTGTCTAGGCTCTCAGAGGCAAAAACATGACCCCAGCACATCCTGGCTCTATCATGACAGTATACTCATACTGCCCTCAAGATGAATACTAGTATAATGTGAAAAGCTACAGAAAAGTCATCACTTTGGTAATAAGACTTTCCTAGTATACATCTGTATACACCTGTATCAGTGCATTAATAAATGTGCATTTTCTCCTTACTCATAAGAAAAAAAATTTAGATTTCTATCTCTTCCCATGCCAGGACAAAAAATATCTGAATTTCTTAGAGTTATTGATTTTCATAAATGATTTGGATTTCATGGATTAATATTTTCATAGATGATTTGAATTTCAGAGAATTTCAGTGTCTTCCCCGCCCAGTGAGGTCTTCTTCTGATGCCTTATCCTCATGAGGAGATGGCTGTAGGTTCTTAAACACTTCAATGGCACATGAATTCTAGGAGGTCCTCTGAGGATGGAGAGTCCGGGCCCAGTGATGGCCCATATGTCAGTTGCTTGAGGACCAACCTAGTTAATCTGGGAGAATCCCATCACCAGTTGGCTGCAGGATCATGCACTGTTTAGGCTAAAGTGGCCTGTGAAGACCATCTACTATTTTTTAAAAGACTGAGATCTGCATTGATGAATGAATAATATGATTCTAGATCTTGAAAATAGAGAAATTAGGGGAAAAAAAGCATCTTTGCGTACTACCATCTAGCTTTAAGCAGGCATTATTTCAGACAAGAGATTACTTCGTTGCAAATACACTCATTTCTCCACCTCTGAGAATTTCTGGAATCTTACCACCTGAAAATCTTGACATCTGGCAGAAATGCAAAAAGCCAGGTATCCATGTCTTCCTCTCTCTATTCCTTTGCAAGTGAAGTAATCTGTTTGTATTTTCCTGCCTGGCCATATCCATTTTCACCACAGAAGAGAATGCTAATTGATCCTACATGCTGGCTGGTCTTGCTATCATTCCTCAAATTTAATTATCAAAAAAAATTTGTAACAAAAATAAAAACCAACCAGAATTCCCTGCCTTACCAATGGGCATTGTGTTCATGTGAATTGGGGGTCCATTTTCTAGAAGCAAATTAGAAGATCGGATAGCCAGGCTCCATCCATTCAGCTCGGATATTATGTAACCAGCCCAGCCCCTTCCTCTTGCCCTCTCCATGTATCTCTGTTATCATAAAACCTATTCAAACTTCTCCCAAGGGCAGGGAACAACACTTACAAGACAGCTTCCTAGGGAAGCCCAAAGCTTACCTCACCCTTCCCAGAGAAGGAAACGAGCAGCCCTAGTCTTTTCCAGGGTTGTTATTTTAATAAGCCCTCCAAGGGCTTGCCCTGGTTAGCAGCTGGACTTTTCCTTGCCTTGTTTTCTTTACACGGGTGTTGGAAGATTGTGTATGGTTCAATCAGGGTTGATCCGTAAATAATGATAAAACATCCAGAGGAATCTACCTTGGAAATTCCTCTGGACCAGGGAAAATAGAGTAAGTTGGAAGAGTAAATGCTCGTGGGTTTCCCATTTGCTGGAGCTGGTATTCCTAAGGCTGAACCACCTGTGTCAAGATGTAGCTCTTTCTCCAAGGAGTCCTACTACTCCAGATCAGTGGCAAACTGTTACAAGACTTTCAGTCTCAATTTTACCATCTTTGAGATGGAAATAATAAGAGCATCTATTTCACAGGGTCAGTGTGAGGATCTGAGATCACATACATAAAGCACTGAAACTGTAATGCATTCTGGCTGCAATTTTTATCTCCTAATTCTTAGCTTAGGCAGCTAGATGGCACAGTGGATGGAACTCCAGGCCCAGAGACAGGAAGACCCGAGTTCAAATCTAGCTTCAAACACTTACTAGCTATGTGATGCTGGGCAAGTCATTTAAACCTATTTGCCTCAGTTTCCTATTCTGTAAAAAGAGCTGGAGAAGGAAATGGCAAACCACTCTATTATCTTTGCCAAGAAAATCCCAAATGGGGTTACAAAGAGTTGGACATGATTGAAACAACTGAACGACAACAAAATCCTTAGCTCAGTGGCACAGTGTTCAGAATATAAGGCTTGGAGTTTGTAAGATCTGAGTTCAAATCCTGGCTCAAACAATTCCTAGCTTGTGACCCTGAGCCAGTGGCTTGAACAATTTCTGCCTCAGCATCCTTCTGTGTAAGAAAGAAATAATAGCACCAACCTGTGATAGTAATGGCAATTAAAGATTCCCCTGTATTGGCTTAGTTTTCAAATTGATTGTGTTAAAACCCAGAGTTTGTTAATCCCACCTGTGGGATGGGCTTGTTGATGTGAAAAGAAAGTCCTGAACTGGGAGGAGCTGGTGATGTAGATTTGGAGAGACACTAGAGAGAGGCGGAAGATTTTTTTGAAAGCAGCACCTCATGGAGAGAGAGAGACTAAGAGAATTGCTGGTGGCCGCTTTGAATTGCCCTGGACTTTTGAGACCTGCCCCCTGAGCTGCCAAGGACTGAGGAGACATGGCTGTTTTGCTGGTACTTTGTCTGTCTGTTTTGATGTTGTTTTGCCAGATTTGTCCACTGGTGAAAGACTGTCCTTTTGTTGAAGAAGTCCTGGAACCTGGCTGTTCGCTAAGAAGCCCTGAGACTGTCCTGCAGACAGAGAGTGAATACTGTCCACTGGTGAGGGACAGTCCTGTTGTTGCAGGGGTCTGGAGACTGTCCTGCAGACAGAATGAATACTGTCCACTGGTGAAGGACAGTGCTGTTGTTGCAGGGGTCTGGGAGCCTTTCTGTTGGTTCAGAAGCCCTGAAGAAGGATTTTCTTGTTGTATGTTTACAGAAATCCTGGGAGAGGGCTTTGCTAATGTGTTCAGGGGTTCTAGGACTGTTCTACAGACAGAGGATAAATTCATGAAGGGACTGGCAATGTATCTTGTGGCTTTGCTAAGCCTTGTCTCCCCAGGAACTAAGATTGCTGAGAACTTGCCTCATGTCAAGATGAAGAAAAGAGCTCCATTTGGGTATTAAGTGCTGTGTTTAAACTTGATGTAACTCTGGGGTAGATTCAATTGTGATCCAGGGGTGGGGAACTTTTGACCTTATGTTTGGAAACTAATCTCCATTTGAGAAGAGGGGCTTTGTGGTGGACTTAATTAAGGTATAGCCTAGGGGTGGAGAAGTATTTAGAACAGAGACTTTGTAATTGATTGAATGATTGGAAAGTCCTGGGGTGGGGTAGTACTTGGAGATTATTTAATCACCCTTAGTAAATGCTGTATTTTGAATGATGTCATGTTTTGATCTTCTCTGTTCTTGGTTTGTCACTGAATAAAATAGAGAGCACCTATGCTGGTATTCTGAACCTTGGGAAGTTGCCTTTCCTTGGCATTACATTACACAACCTCAAAGAGTTGTTGTGAGAACTACAGCCATCCAATCAACAAGCATTTATTAAATAACTACTAGTTGCCATCACTGGGGATACAAAAAGAGGCAAAAGATAGTCCCAGCCCTCCAGGTCTGAGCTACTATAGAGATGCCATATGAAAATCGCTGCATAAAGACCAGCCACGTCACCACCATCATTGCTACTGCTGTGGTTATTGTTAGAGTCACTATTACTGCTGTTATTGTTGTTACTATCATTGTTGCTGTTGCTACTATATTATTGTTGCTGCCGTTACTATTTTCACTACTATATATTGTTGCTGTCATTATTTTATTATTATATCAGAGGTAAGACGCAATACAGGGAGAGATGGTTCTTGTACTTCTCTGGAAGGGCTGCCTTTGTGGAGAGTGTGAAACACAATGGGAAAACCTCTCTCTCTTTCAGATTTTGAACTTTTTATTCCCCTTCATGCAAAGGTCCACTAGGCATAAACACAAAGCTTGCTTTTTAAGGGCAGGGGCATTTGGCTCCCAGCTTTACATTTCATGAGAATCTTGAGCCCCCTTAGGCAAGAGGGGCATCCACAAGATACTGGAGTCACAAGCGGCTTCTCCAAACTGTCTACCTTCATCAGAGCAGACCCTGGGGTGGATACTTTCCATTCTGAATAGATGGAGGGTTGTGCTCAGCAGGGCAGGCAGTGTGGGCTCAACCAAGCGCTCTGGGTTTTTGCCTTTAAGATTCAGTCTTCTGAATGGAACCCCACAGACAGAGAAGAATAGTTTCTGGTTCCTACAGTCAGCATTTTCATCTTCCTTTTTAAGCTTTGGCACTTTATGTCTACAATGGGCCATGCTGATCATGCCCCTTCTTCCCCATCTGTGACAGAATGGCTAGAAAGGGGACCTGAAAACAGCTGTGGCTACCAGGGAACATTTGGAAACTTCTGATTTCTCCTTAGTGGCTAAAAAGCAAGAGGCAGTTTTTGTAACATGTTGTGCCCACTACAAACTTGGACGTTCACCTATCTACGAGGACATTCAATCACTGCTGTTTATCAACCCATCAGTGAATGAATGCATGAATTCATTCATTCACTCACTCAAAATACATTTTATTAAGTGCCTGCCTGCTATGTTCCAAAAGGCACTAACGATACATAGATTAAAACCAAAATAGTTTATGTCCCGAAGGAGCTTTCTCTCTAAAGTGGAGAAATAAGATGTATACACACGAATGTAACTATATCACATGGAAGGCTGGGAAATAATGTTAAAGACTGAGATGCCTCTGATGCCTATCCATAGGGTTAACAGCAGGAAAATAAGAGGTTTTCCAGAAGACTAAATATAAACAAATACATTCCCCCCCCACCCCCAAGTCGTATTTTCTCACTTACCACTGAGGTAAGAGCCATTTGAAAACTGTAGATGCGTGCAAGGCCAAAATCGGCCAGTTTAATCTGTCCATTGCTGGTGACAAGGATATTCTGTGGTTTCAGATCCCGGTGTACTACTCGGTGCGAATGAAGAAAATCCAGACCTCGGAGCAGCTGAAACATCATGTCCTAAAAATAATCCACAATCAATAATCAACAGTGATCAAGAAGAATGATCTCCCTCATCACAGAATCTCCCGCACCCCCATGACCAAGTGCGGCACGTCGCATCCCTTGCCTCACCAGCCAGGGCACTGTCAATAAGGAAGGAGAGGCAACCTGGTGTCATAATGAATAAAGAGCTGGTTGCAGTGCCTGGAATAATAGCAATAAGCATTTATATAGTGCTTTTAGGTTTATGTAGCACTTGTTCTCATGACAGCCCTAGGAAGCTGGTGCACTCTGAATCTCCACCTTGGAGATGCAGAAATACAAGCAGAGGCTAAGTGGCTTGTCCAGAGTCCCACTGCTAGTGTCTGAGGCATGATTTGAATTCAGGTCTTCCTAGATCCAGCTCCAGTGCTCTACCCCAGGCAAGTTACTTAACTTCTCGATGCCTCAAGCAACTCTGTAAGGAGGCAAACTGCTGTCTGTCATCGGGGCTTCCACACTGAGTTTCCTGTCTCACTGATCTGGGTCCCATCCAAGTCGACTGATCTCCCATTTGTTTTTATAAAATGACAGAACTAATATCTAACATGACATTACAGATGAGGAAATGGAGGCTCAGAGATATCTAGGGATTTGCCCCGTGTCTGAGGCCGGATTTGAGCTTTGGTCTTCCTGACTCCAATTACTGTACTCTATCCACGAACCTCAAAACGATCGCCATTTTACTGACAGGGAAAGTAAGTCAAAAATGGGTTGTGATGGCCTCCCACCTCCAAGTTCACAGCTCTTTCTATGATACCCCAGTGCCTATATACATTCATACCCACACTGATGACCAAACCACTAAACTTGGAGTTGGAAAAACTGAGGTCAAGGCCCAGCTCTGACCCTACTTAGACAGTGACTACAAGACCAAAGCAAATCACTGGATATCTCAGTCTGCCAGACCTCTCTAAGACTCGAAGTTATAGTCAAGTAGCCAATGGGCATCAGTAGGAAGAATTTTCACCCTGAGTTTCCTATAGGCATAAAATCCTAGTTGTGGGGAGAAAAATACAAATTTATACCATTCATGACTATTATTTATCAGCATAGGAAATGCAATGTACATCTATGACAATTCTGCAATTTATAGTATAGAGAGGGGTCTCCAAAAGGGAAACCACAAAATATCTATCAGGGGTCTGTGGTGAACCAATTACAGGGTGGAAAGATGGCCTGCATCCCCATGATGACTATTCCTGGGGCTCATGTCTAATAGAATCAAACCAACTTTTATCGCCCACTGTGATAGTAATGGTATTACATTACACCCACCCCCACTGTGCAAGCTCCTAGCCTCCCATAACCCTTTCCTCCCACTCCCAATACAGAGACATATAGCTTTCCAGAGCAGGAATGGTCTCTCTATTGGTATCCCCAGGGCTTAGCATGGTACTTGGCCCACAGGAACCACTTAATGAATACTTGCCTTCCCTCCCTTTTTTTTTTTCTTTCTTCCTTTCTATTCACCCTTTTCCTTCTTTCCTTTATCCCTTTTTCCTTTTTTCTGTCTTTTTACATTTATTCCTTCCCTCTGTCCCCCTTTTCTGTCATTTTTCTTCCTCCCTTTCCTCTTTCCCCCTTTCTTTCCTTCTTCCTGTCTTTTTTCTTTCCTTCCCCCACTCCATTCCATGTACACAACATATACCAGTTCTGGTGATTGGGGGTGGGGGGCTGGGGGGTGGAGTGGGACTGTGGAATATTAAGAATTGGTAGGCATCTTCCTCAGGGTCACCTAGCCCAGTCTCCACAGAGTGCCATATGGCAGACATAAGCAGTCCCACTGATGGCTAGCTGTTTTCGCTTTTGAGAAACATTTGAAATGGCCCAGAGAAATTGGCAGCAGAGACCTTAGACACGTACAAATAGTGTTAACTGCTGAAGCACTGGAGGGGTGGGGGGAGGAGAGGACGCAGCCTGGGAAGATCAGAGGACCATTTTAGGTCAAACGACTAGCAGCGAATAAACAGGAGTGTGAAAGTGAACCCAAACATGTGAAAGAAGCCAGTCTCTACTGTAGCAAGTGAGTCTTCATTGGAAACATGTGCACATGACTTGGGAGCCCTGATTTTAAAAGGCATGCCTAACCTTTTAAAAAAAAATGCCACCAAAAGCACACATTTGTGGGCTTCCAAGGCATGAAGCACCATTTGAAACTGTACAGGAAAACTTAGGACAAATTAATTGAAACTAGTCTAAGCCATTTAATTAAACAACCTATGAATATAATATGATGATAGCTCTTATGGACTGTTAGAGGCAAAAAAGGTGTCCATCTATATTAGCAAAGGGAGTTTCCTACACCAAGTGAATCACAGGTCCAGATGTCCCAAAGTGAATTCAATAAAAACCCAATTACCTGAATTAACTGGGGTGTGAATGAAGCCTAATTGGTAGAAAGTCTGATTATAGAATTTTAAGATTATTTCCATTTTAAATGCATACAAAATTGCTAGATGAGTCTTAACGAATTCCCTATGATTAAATAATTCTGTAACTGACATACACATGATATGGTGAGTACAGAACACATCTGTAAGAAGATAACTGTATGTTAAAAAGTTGGAGGAAGGGGCAGCTAGGTGGCACAGTGAGTAGAGAGCCGGCCCTGGAGTCAGGAGGACCTGAGTTTGGATCTAGCCTCGGACACTTAAACCCCCCCCCCCCCACACACACACACACAAAACTAGCTGTGTGACCTTGGGCAAGTTACTTAACCCCAATTGCCCTCCAAAACAAAACAAAAAAGTTGGAGGAACTGCTCAGTTGTTTCAAAATCATCTGTGTCTATGAAGCTGGATCATCAGTCAGCAAAAAGGTCAACATCAATACCAAATGAGATAAAAGGATAAAGAGGATACTGTGAAATTACAACAGCTTTGGCCTGACCTACTTAAGCCATTATTTCTGAAAAACAGTATTTCTTCAGAAAGGACCTGAAAAGGGCAGAAAAACTTCATCTTCCTAATACCATTCTTCTCTGTTCCCTAGGGATTCTAATGAACAGCACAATCACAGAAGACTCAAACTTCCAGGTGACCCAGAAGCAATGGATGGATACGTGATGGGCACAAACAAGATGGCAGCAGATTACCAAAGGGGATTTAAGCACAAAAATAAAAGCCAACATGAAGGATGCCAATTGCAAGGAGAAAGGAAACAGTCATACAGCAAGTATAATGGATAGCAGATACAGAGTCCATGGAATAGTCGATCAAATTACTTTTTGAAATTCACATATATGAAATCTAAAGCATTCACCCAATTTAGTCACGTAATTATGTCAAAAATGGAAATGAAGTCAGTCTCACATGTCTTATTCTTGATGATGGTATCCTTAGAGTGCTAACTACTTCCTTTTCTAAATACATAGAAACTATCCTTCTAATAATGAATTCTCAAAATCAGAAACGTTCTGGTAGGAGAAATATTAATGAACTTTTGGCCAAACTTAGTATAAGTATGTAATGCGAATGTAAATTTTAAAGATCTTCCCTGCCCCTAGGCTAAAGTGCACCTGGAGCCTGGGGTGGGAGGCTTGCTTTTCAGTAGATACTTCTTGATTGGCCAGTGAGTCAATAAGGTTGTTACATTCTCTGAGCCAGGAGAAGGCTATATAAGCCCTGATGTGTAGCTTTGTTTTGGGACTCACTTTGAGAAGTATTCTGTGATTTGATCTGAATTCTGGGAAGCCGTTGTTGAGAGTCCCCCGGCTTTGAAAAACCCAGAATGTGGAAACCCAGATGTTGACTGGGTATGGATGTAATGGTTGGACAGTTTGGAAATCTGTCTACTTGATGTTTCTGTCTTGATAATTATGCCTGTATACTTTGAGGTTCAGGGTGCTGACCTTTTCTCCTGAACAAGGTAAACGATATATGTCTGACTGATTAAAGTAAGCTTGTTAACCCATTTTGAGTTGCTTTCCTTTAACAAAGCAGATCCAAGAACCTGTGGTGGCGGCAAACCCTGAGGACGCTTGGGGTGCTTGCTGCTACAATGTTCTATATCAATCTAGAATGAGAGAATTTTAGAGAATTAGTCAACTATAACCAACAATAACAGGAGATTCAGGAGGGAGCAACATTGGGAAAATGAAGGAAAGACAGAGTATCCATAGGGAAGGGCTAGTTAGCACTGCCAAATGATGCAGAGGTCAAAAACGATGACTGAGAAAAAAGCCCACTGGATTGAGCAGTGAAGGGATCCTGGTAATCTGGGTGAAACAGGTTTTAGTATCAGGGTAAGAAGCCTGATTATAAAAAAGGGGTTGAGAAAGTGAGTGAGAGGCTAGGAAATTTGAAAAAGAAAAAAAAAACAGCAACAAGCAGATGATTTTTCTAGGAGTCTGTCTATTAAAAAAAGGAGATGTATGGGATGATAACTTTAAGGGATGCTACATTGATAGGAAATTTTTTTTGAGGATGGGGGAGATTCAGATTTTTTTCTGGAGGTGGCAAGAAAAGTGACTATGAATGAGAAAGACTGAAAATGAGAGAAGGAAAGGAGGGATGTTGGAAGGGGCAAGGTCTGAGACAGAAGGGGATGGGATCACAAGTGACTTGCCTTCACAAGGACAAGGACTACTACTGTCTCACAGACTTCCCCAGCAGGAGTGTTGACAGGGGAATACAGATAAAAGTTGGACCAGATGATGTCTGAGGGCTTTTCCAACTCTAGATTCCATAACGTTCCAGAGGTACCATTATAAACAAAATTTAATAAAAATTCAGAGATGCTTGGCCACCTCTAGTCACTATATTACAGAAAGGGTTAATAAGATTTCTAGATAGATATAATAGTATCTCTTAACTAAGCTTTGTGGATAATTCAAAATTTGTGTTGCCAGAAAGAACTACACAGGCAATTGCTTTTGCAGCATTTTTTGTTAAGTAAAAAAAAAAAAATTATAGTCAGTAAGCATTTAAGTACTTATATAGTAGGCATTGCATTAAGAGCTGGGGAGAAAAAGAAAGATGAAAAAGACAAACCCCAAACCCCATTCTTTGCTTTCAAGAAGTACAGTCTAAAGAGGGAGGCAACACCTAAGCAAGTATTTATAAAGAAGATATATGCAGCATAAATTAAAGATAATATGAGAGAGAAGGAATTAAGATTAAGGAAGATTGGAGAAAAGCTCCTTGCGGATGGAAAGACTTTAGCTGAGGCTTCAAAGAAGCAAGTAAAGCTGGAGGCAGAAATGAGGAGGGAGAGAGTTTCTGACCTATGGGACAGCTACTAAAAATGCTCCGTGTTGAGAGTATAGTGTGTGAGGAATACAAAGGTCAGTGTGGCTGGAGTGTAACAAGATCAAGATGAGTCTTTTTCCTTGGTTAGGAGAACAAAGAAAACAAAAAAGTTATCGATAACTTTTGCTTTCCCAGCATCTACATTTCCCAATGCATCTTTTTACTTATCCCTCCCAGAGAGCTATTTCTTATAATGATGAAAAAGTGAAAAAAGAAAAACAGTTCAGCAAAACTAATCAAAATATTGGAAAAAATGTGACCTTATATGCACTGTTTCATAGGCAGAGGCTTCTACCTCCACGGAATATCTATCTAACATGGGAATGTCTGGGTCAAACAAAGGGTTTTGGCATTTTAATCACTTTCTTCCCATAATTTCATATCACTTCCCAGAATGGCTGGGTCAATTCACAGCTCCACTAACAATGCCTTAGTGTGCCCATCTTACCCTAACCTTCTAACACTGAAGCAAGCTTTATACAACAGCACTCTAAAATTTATTATTAACCTATTGCAGGCTTTTACTTTAAATGGAATTGTTTTCTCTAAGCAATTAAAGTAGCACAATGCAATGGGAATAAAAAAAAAGCAAGCTGCCTACTGCAAAACAAATATCCTTAAGTAAAATTTATTGAGGAAATTTCCTAGTTGTGTAAAAAACAAAAACAAACCAAAAAACCGGAAACTGCTGTCAATATAACTAAGAATGGTTTGGGCAAATCATCATTTCAGTCACGCCCATGATAAAAAGAGTCCATTTGGGTTCAGCTGGCTGTATCCTTCTGAGAAATAAATGTACACATGTGATTTGGATGCATGTTTCAACAAAATGCTATTGTGCAATGCTGTTTGGCCTGAGGAGGTTTTAGGTGTGGTCCTGTCTTTGGTAACTACCTCCCCCCTCAAAAGAAAATTTATGGGGCCTTCGTGCAACACCAGGAATTCTTGTTTTAGGTATACCATATCTTGAATTCTCTTATTTTCTTTAAAAGGGAAGGCATTTGGAGGAGGCCCACCAGAATGGAGAGGCACTAGAGTTCATATCATATGAGAATCATCTGAAGGAAACAGGGGTTGTTGGCTTGGAGAAGAGATGGCTAGGGATGGGGTGGGAGGATGGTTAGTAGGGAAGGGACGATAGCTTCTTTGAAGTATCTGAAAGGACAAATATAGGAGGGATTAGGCCCCAGAGGGTAGAACCAGGGGCGTTAGGTTTAAGTAGCAGAGAAGTAAATTGAGGCTTGATGTCAAGAAACACCTCCAAAGGATGACAACTATTCAAAGTGTCTCTTTACTGGAGGGTTTAGTGCAAAAGCAGCTTGTTAGGCATGTGATATAATGGGGATTCTCTTTTGGGTATGAGTTGGGTTAGATGGCTTCTGGAGTCTTTTCCAACCCCAGTCTCCTGTGATTCTGTATTACATTCAGTAGAGCTATATTTTCCAACTGCAGAAAAAGACTGATTATTTTCAAGGCTACTGGAAACTGGTCCAATTTCCATTGTGCAGTAAATCACAGAAATGATGGCTTTGAAGGATAATTTTGGATAACTAGATCCAATTAATCTGAATAATGAACTCATAATATCCTGAAAAAATCCTAGCATTGTTTGTGTCTAGCTGGCTTAAGTTTCTCCAAATTTAGTGGTAACGGATATTTTGAACTTATAAAGATGACTTCTTGGTAGATAATATTAACTTCTTATCTCTATCTTCATGATGTGTAAACCACATTCTCTTCAAACTGTCTATTGCATTTTTATATGTTTCTCTGTAATAGGGACAAAATTATTTTCTATCCCCCACTCCAATACCACTTTATATATCCAGATAGCAAAAGGATTCTAAAATCTAAAAGTCTAAGACCTCAAATTCTAAAGTCTAGGCTTTACTTTCACGTGATCAGAAGGGCAATGATGCTTCCAATCTAGTTAGGGATGATGCCTAAAGGTCAAAGATCACCAAGACCTGGGCAAGATGTAAGTCTCAGCGTGTGCAAAGGATTTAAGAGATACTGTATAAGAAAAAAAGGGAGAAGCCTAATAGAGCCTCAGTCTAGGAATCATCAGGACCTGGGTTCAAATCCACCTTCAGACACTTACTCGCCATGTGATCCTGGCCAAGTCACTTCACCCTGTTTGCCTCAGTTTTCTCATCTGTAAAATGAGCTGGCAAAGGAAATGGCAAGCCACTCCAGTATCTCTGCCAAGAAAACCCTAACAGGGTCAGGAAGAGTCAGACTTGACTAAACAACAAAGCGAAGGAAAGTACAAGTAGGGTGTGGAGCCTTTAAAAAGTTTTCTAAATATGAGAAGACATTTCTTTTTTTGTTGTTGTTCCCCAAAGTCATGACCACCAGGTTTTTAGTCTGGACCTGATGCTTTATCAAAAGCACAACAGCATGGTACACAGAGCCCTGAAGTCAAAGGCAGGAGAACCTGGGTTAAAATTATGCCTCAAGACACTTACTAGCTGTGTGATCCTGGGCAAGTCATTAAACTTCACCTGGCTTTAGTTCCTCAACTGTAAAAGAGAACCTGGATTCAAATCCCACCCATAACATTCCTTGTGCAACCTTGGATAAATCACTTCATCTCCCTTAGTTTTTTCATCTGTGAAATGAATGGGTTGGATTATACAATTTGTGAGGTTCTTTCCAGGTCTATGAGCTTCTTAAGATCCCTTTCTACCTCTTAATCCAAGATCCTATGATCTCTTCTTTCTTTAGAAATTCCTTTATGCTCCCTGTATACAATTGGAGTCCAAGAGTTGTCCTATATATGTACATATGATCGTATGCATAGACAGATAGATCACTACTGCCCACAGAACACTCAAAGAATACATCCTGCAAAACCACAAAGGGAAAAATACATTCCTACTAAGCGCAGAAAGAACTAGTTGAAGCCAAAAGCTGACGACAGCGTAGGTTCCCTAGTGATTTTCAGAGTTACTTGAAGGCCACTGGATCAGAGAATAGTGATGGGGGCCATCCTCCCCAGCGTGCTCACAAACCAGGGTCAGAAAGACACATTTGTATGGTTTGTTTTTCATGGTCATTGTCTGATGCCAGCTTTGCGGGAGGAGGACACAAAGGGCTAAGGTAACAGACCGACCACCTTGAGGTCTGACAACTAAGGTTGATCCAAAAATAGAACCCTTGTTGGAAGGACTGGTATATTATTTGTTTTTATGGCTTCCAGGCAACTGAGAAGGGATATAAATGCAGCAATGTGTATACAGCACATTAATAAAGGGAGGATGTATTTTAAACAGAGAATTGAGTCAAGAAACCTAGCATTATATTTCTGAGAGCGATGATAAACGATGGGTAAGTAAACTTTGTGACATATCTAAATGATATTTGGGAACAGAAACATAACAACTGACTTTCTACTCAAGTCATATGAATGTCTGCTTTATAGGGATAAGGTAATGAGTAATTGAGGACGGCCTGAAAAAGGAATCATTACCTCATGATAATGGCTATTAGCCCAGTATGGAAAGTCATTGGGAAGTGAAACTGCCACTAGGCAGTGTTAATTATAACCATCTCCTGGCTTCTTCTGAGCAGGATATGAGAATTCAGGGCTGACTCAGTTAGAAAGTGGGAGGCAGAAATGGTTCTGTTATTGGCCAGTGACCTTTCAAGTTCCCAAGTGACTAACTCACCTGACTAATATACCTACCATCTACCTTGCCCCGATTCTCCTGACTCAGTTGGTTCATTCTGACTAAATGGGTCAAAGGAGAAGCTGGGTTTTTTTGTTGTTTGTTTTTAAGGGGAGAGGAAAAAAGGGGCCAAATCTCAGTTAATAATCAAGTCTTCACAGAAGTGGCTGTCAAACCTGACTAGGGGAATGGGTCTGTGTGTGGCCTGTGAAAATAGCCAACTAGAAGTGCTCACTGACTCACTTCAAGGAGAAATTATGCAGCACACAATGACCCTCTGGGAGAATCCATAAAGGCAGTGCAGGGGAAAGGGATGGAAACAAGAGAATATATATTATATATAAATGCTCATATAATTTATAAGTCAGCTAGGTAGTACAGCGGTAAGAGCACGGGGCTCAGAAATCAGAGACTTGAGTTCAAATCTGGCCTCAGACACTGGTCTGCTTCAGTTTTCTTATCTGTAAAACAGGGATGATAATAGCACCTACATCCCAGGGTTATTATGAAGATCAAATGTGATAATATTTGTAAAATGCTTAACAGTGCCTAACATAAGATAAGTACCATATAAATGTCACCTATAGCTCTTATTATTATAAGTCAAATGGGAAAAAGTCTAGTGATAGGAGGCTTCACTCAAGCTGATTTGAGCTACATCAATCAATCAATCAATCAGCATATATTAAGTATTTTGGGCTAAGAACTATGTTAGCCCATAGGGATTAAAAGAAAAATGAATACATAAGGAACTTACTCCTATGTATAATAAGGGAGAGAGTCAGAGAAACTAGCTGGAAAGGAAGTTTCCATCTATCAATCAACAACATTTATTAAGCACCTACTGTATGCCAGGCACAGGAGATGAAAAGAGAAAAATCAAAAAGTCTCTGCCCTCAAGAATCTTCCATGCTATTGAGGGAAAATGAGAAGTATATATCTATATATCTATCTGTGTGTGTGTGTATGGAGAACAAATGAAAAAATTAATGTAAGGTAATTTCAGGTGAGGTTTGAGCTGAGCTTGAACGGAACTGGGATTTCCAACCATTCATCTTCATGTATGTATATACTTCATATACATAGGTACTATCTTGAGAAATAATGTATTTCTAATATCTTACAATAAATACTGAACCATGAAATTAATGTTAAGTGTTCCCCTCTTTTCATTCTACTGGCTGAATTCATGTAACATTTATTATCCACACAATTAATTTGATAGTTTAATAAATACTTATCAAGCCCCCATTATGGGCAAGAAATAGGTTCAAGGCACTGGGGGCACAAAGATGGAATAAAGTAATTCCTACCCTCAAGGGCCTTGTAGTCTAGGAGTGGATATGATGCATATACAACTGAAAATACTTTTAAAAGGCCCAGGACAAGTCAAACAGCAGTAGAAATTCAAGAAGGAAAGGATCACTTCTACCTGAGGGAATCAGGGAAGGCATCATGGAACAGGTGGCTTTGAAGGAAGGGCTGGGCCACCATCAGTGGATACCACAAGGGTCTATGTGTACAAGAGGATGGAAACTGAATATACTTTAGTTTAATTAAAGCTCCGAGTGGCTAAAGAGGAAGGCTGAAGTCAGATTAGAGAGAACCTTGGATGTGAGGCCAAAGATTTCAGGTTTTATCTGCCAGGGAATGGAGAGCCACTGAGAACTTCTGAGCACCCTCTTAGTTAAGAAAATTCTTTTGATAGCAGTGGGAAGGACGGATTGGAGAAGGGAGACTTGTTAGAATACGATTACAATGGTTCAGACAAAAAGTAGGGTAGTTAAGTAGAAAGGAAGACAGAATAGCACCCAGAGAGAAAATTCAAAGACATAGGCCAATGTTTGGACCCAAGTGGTGGGGGCATATGAAAAGTAAAAGAGAAATTTTGAGCCTGTGTAGCTAGAAGAATGTGTCACCAACAAAAATAGGGGAAGTTAGTCAGAGGGGCAAGTTTTGGGGGAAAAATGATGAGCAGTTTCAGTTATGCTGAGCTTGAGTAAGTAATCTAGGTGGTAATGAGGGTGACGACCGACAAAAATCGCTTCTAGCATTGATATAGTGCCTATTATGCGTTGTGTCTTTAAGAGCAAAGCATCTCAAAACCATCAAGTCCCACTTACTCCAGCCCTCTTCTTTTACAAATGAGGAAGGACATCAAAGCCCAGAGAACCTAAGTGATGCTTCATGTTGTCACAGGTAGTGCCAGAAGTAGGATATGAAGCCAGATTCTCTGACTGAGTCAGTCCACTTTCTGCTGTCTACCCAGCAATGGGAAATTTGGGACCGGGTCTGAGTGACATGAAAATGTCAAAGAAAACTGAGGCCATGGAAGCAGATGAAATTTCTATGGGAAAGAGTTTAGTTCATGGAGGATGTCCACACTTAGCGGATGGTAAGAGGAAAGATACCAAGAAGCAGTGACTGGCAAAGAGAGAAAGAAGGAGTATCAGAGAAACCAAGGGAAAGTGAAGGCTCACAGGGTACTACAGAATAATGTCAATTTCTTGAGAAAGACTAAGGAGGATAATAACAGATAAAAGGCCACAGGCTCTGGCAATGAGGAAACCATGAGTGACCTTGAAGAGGATGGAAGCCAGATGAGTGTGAACTACTCTTTCTCTAAGTTTAATAGTAAATGAGAAGAGAGAATGAGCGAAAGAGGGTTGTTGTTTGAAGGAATAGTTATGCTGAAGAGGGCTTAAAAAAAAAGATGGGTAACTTAGACACACCAGAGGACAGAAGGAAAGGAAAGGGAGCATGACAAATAGAATAAAATCAAAAAGGTCAGGGAGGACAGAGCCAAGATGCTGGAGTAAAAGCAGGAACTTGGCTGAGCTCCCACTGCAACCACCTCCAATATCTGTAAAATATGACTCTAAACAAATTTTAGAGCTATAGAAGCCACAAAGTGACAGAGAGAAACAAAGCTCCCGCTGAAGAAAGCCTGGCAGGCCAACAGTAAGGGTCAGAGCTGGGAGCCGAGCGAAGTCTCGCATGAGCTGTGCAGTCCTACACCCAGGGTGGCCCCAACCAGAGGCACAGACTGACCAGAGCAGACTTCAGGGACTGAATCACCAGCAGCTGTGGCGGTTTCCAGATTTCTCAACCCATGAACTCCAAAGAGAAAGTAAAAGGTCAGTAGGGAACTCTGTTGGAACCAGGTGACTGAAGAGCATGCTCTGGCCCCTGCCCCTGGGCCAGAGGTGGTGGAGGTTCAGTGGCTGCAGCTGTTGCTGCCTGGCTGCCTCTGGAGCTCCTGGCCTGCAGATCGTAGGGGGACCAAGTGACCCTTCAGAGGATAATCGCTCTTGCTATGACTTGCTTGGATTGCAGTTGTGGTCTTGGGTAGTGGTCCTGGAGTAAGAAACACCAATGTGCCAGAGCAAGTGGGGGCTGTAGAGAGGGTGCCCTTCTTAGACCTCTGACAACATCTGTGAAAACTCCAGCAATTTGGGACATAGCTCTCTCCACTCTGGATGCAGAGTTCTACCATGGCAAAGAGCTCAAAAGTCAAGTGATTGGCTGGCAAGATGACCAAGCAGAGGAAGCACAATCAGCCCAAAGAATCCTTTTTTGGGGACAAAAAGAATCAAAACACGAAACCAGAAGAAATAAACGAAGTCAAAACTCCTGCATCAAAAGCAGAAATATGAAAGAAAAAGAAAGAAAAATATGAATCGGTTACAGGCCATGGACGAGCTCAAGAAGGATTTTGAAAATCAAGAGAAGTGGAGTAAAAATTAGGAAGAGAAATGAGAATGATTCAAGAAAATCATGAAAAGCAAGTCAACAGCCTGCTAAAGGAGACCCCCCAAAATACTGAAGAAAATAACACCTTAAAAATAGACTAACTCAAATGGCAAAAGAGACCCAAAAAGCCAATGAGGAGAAGAATGCCTTAAAATCAAAGAGATCAGATAGGAGGGAATGAAATTGAGGGGACAGGTGGGAAGGTTATCAATCACCCATGTCTTAGTTTGTGATGTCCCTTCTATCTATAGAGTAAAACTGTTATCGGCATCATCTATTATCATTTGACTTTTTGCCTGCTGATAAAAGTGGTACAGGAACAACAGCAGTCAATAAATATTTATGAGGCAGGCACCTACTATGTGTCAGGTGCTGGGTTAAGCTCTGGAGATACTAACAAAGGTAGAGACAGCCTCTCCCATCACAGAGCTCCTACTCCAATGGGGGAGATAGCATGCAAGTAACTATGGACAAACAAGCTATATACAGGATAGTTTGGAGGTAATTAACAGAGTTAAATCACTAGATTTAGGGGGAGATTGGGGAGAGCTTCCTGTAGAAGGTGGGGTGTTAGCTGAGACTTGGAGCCATTAAAGCCAAGAGGGAGACAGGAGGGAGAGCATTCCAGGCGTGGGCAACAGTCAGAGAAAATGCTGGGAGTCAGGAAGTGGTGTCTTGTTTGAGGAACAGTACTAAGGAGGCCAGTGGGACTGGATAGTGGAGCAGCCTCGGGGGAAAGTGTAAGATAACTGTTAAGGTAGAAGATGGGGCTTGGCCATCAAGAGCTTTGAACACCAAACAGAATATTTCACATTTGATCCAAGAGGTGATGGAGAGCCCCTGGAATTTACTGACCAACAGAAGTGTTGTGAAGTTCAAATGATATCATATGTTAAACTATGAAATACTTGAGAGGAGGTAAGGGATTATGAAAGTGCCTGCTCTGCAACCAGGATCTAAGGACCTGGAGGGTAAGGGTCTCCAGAATCCTAAGTACATCATCCAGTGTTCCTGACATGGTTGGTATCAGGAGAGCCTCAAACACTTACCAGTCACTTCCTTCTCCACAGGGTTGATGTGAGGAGAATGCCATGTATATAATAAAACACTATATAAATGTGAATTGTGAGTCTCCTGTGCTGGGGAAGGGGGGGTGGGCGTGCCTGACCAATTGTATACACGAGCATGCTAATATGTTTGATCTTATCTCATGAATCACCTGCAAGAGACAGAATTAGTGTAGAACTTAAGGGTTCCTAGCCCTGGAGCCATTCAGGAATTGCATAATCAATCCTGGCTCCACAGAGAGCAATCTGAATCAATTCCCAGGACTTGCTTTAGGGAAAAGGTCAATGTTATGCTGCAGTTCACTGGTCATCAGCCATAATTTCAATTTCCTCAGTATCCATATGCCTAGTTCTTTGATCATATTGCAAGGTCTGTACCTGGGAGGGACCCAAGTGAGAATCTAATTTACATACACCCTTTCATTTTACAGATTAGAAAACCGAGTCTAAGAAAGAGGAAGGAACTTATCCAAGGTCACATGGACAGTAACAGCAGAGACAAGATTTAAAACTCCAGTCCCATGACTCCCAAATATTCTTGATAACATGAGGGTAGAAAATAAATAAAAGATCCTTGGCCCCCAAGGAGCTTATGAATGAATGAATTTATTTTTAATGACATACTGTTCATTCATTTGATCAAACAAGAATTTATTAAAGTCTTAGCTATATATATGATAAGTGTTAGGAAGGCAAAGGTAGAAATCAACAAGTCCTCATGGAATGCAACTTGCAATGGAATGGAATGATGTCTGTATATTATATGGTATTATCAGGTACAATTATTTAATGTTGATACATTTCTGTGATGTATAGAAAAAGACATCACTTCACCTTTCAAGTATATCCATTTCTATTTACTATAAATTTATTATAAATATTTAATAATATGTTAATATACAATTAATTATACTAATAAAAATATTACAGATATTCTAATAATACATACTATTATATTCTCTCTATGCAATCAGTTATTCAAGGACGTGCCTGCTGAAACATGGCTTTCCACCACTGAAGGCATTGGGTTAGAAGTTACATAGGATGTCATATTACATGTGGATGGGGAGAGGAGAACATACTGTGCACTATGTTAAGAACTGTACAAAGATGATCTTATCTCATCCTCTCAACAACTCTGGGAGGCAGATGATGCTACTGCCCCCATTTTACAAGATGAGGAAAGTGAGGCAGAGGTTAAGAAAGGGTCAGGGTCAAACAGCTAGTATCTGAGGCCGGGTCTGAACTCTGGCCTTCAGGGCTCCAACACTAGATTGCACCATGGCACCACCTAGTTATCTCAAGAATGTCCAGATAGCCATTCAGGGGAAAAAGATTTATTTATCTGTGAGTCAACAGGATATAGCAGCACAGAAAATTAATGCAACCTGAGGCTACATTCATCTACACAGTGTCCAGGACTAAGGGGGTAAAGGTCCCACTGTACTTTGCCATGATCAGATCATAATGGGAGGTCAATGCTGTGAACATCTGAAGGATGCTCTTGATAAGCTGAAAAAATGTCTAGAGGAAGGTACACGGAATGCTGAAGGTCCTCTAATTCATACATCATTAAGACAGTTTAAAGGAACTGTGGATTTGGGCAGCTTCATAGATACAGGACGTGGCATATGGATGTTGCTATTCAGGCACATCTGACTCTGAGACCCCTATGGACCATGGTATGCTAGGTCCGTCTATCCCCATCTCCTGAAGTCTGTCCAAGCTCATGTTCCTTGTTTCTATGATACTATCCATTTCCACCCATCTCATCTTCTACTGGCCCCCTCTCCTTTTACCTTCAATCTTTCCCAAAAGCAGGATCTTTTCCAATGAGTCCCATCTTCTCATTACGTGGCCAAAGGTATTTAAGCTTCAGCTACAGTATTTGACCTTCCAGTGAATGGCCTGAATTAAATATTGACTGATTTGGTCTCCTTGAAAGACTTGGGTTTAAATCTGCCCTTACTTTCTAGCTGTATGACCCTGGGCAAGTTACTTAATCTGCATTTGCCTCATTTTTCTCAGATGTAAAGTGGGAATAACGATAGCATCTACATCCCAGGGTAATGGTGAGGATCAAATGACATGCTACACACTGCAAACCTTAAGGCATTACATAAATGCCAGCGATTATCATTATTATTATGTTTACCCCAAAGAAGAGGAGACGGAGCATGGACAAGAGAGATGTCTTCAAGTACCCCAGGAAGAAGGATCGGATCTGTTCTGCTTGGCACTAGAGGGCAGAACTGGAAATAGTGGATAGAAGCTGCTGTTCCATTGTTTTCAGTTGTCATTCAAATCTCTGTAACCCCATTTGAGGTTTTCTTGGCAAAGATATTGGAGTGGTTTGCCATATCCTTCTCTGGCTCATTTTACAGATGAGGAAACCAAGGCTGAGAAAAATTAAGTGACTTGCACCCACATCCCAAGGAGGAACTGGAGTCTGAATGCAGATTGAAGCAAACTACTTGCTCCCTCTTTTGTGTTTTGTTTCCTTCCTTCTTTCTCCTCCTTCACTCCGTTGGTTATAATCCTTCTTTACAACTTGACTAATGTTTAATGCAAAGCTATAGAATCTGACTGCATGCTGCCATGGGGGAGAAGGGGGAGAAAATATGGAACTCAAGGGATTGTGGAACTGAATGTTGTAAACTAAAACTAAATAAATAAATTGAAAAAAAAAAAAAGAAATTAAGTGACTTACTTAGGGGCATGAACCTAATAAATGACTGAGGCTGGATTTGAACTCAGGTCTTCCTGACTCTAGGCCCAGTGCTCTATCCACTGTGCCATCTAGCTGCTGGGCAGAAGTTACAAGGAGGTAAATTTTGACTTGATATAAAGAGAACTTTGACAATTAGCTCTATGCACCAGATCTCCCTTACCGGAAATCCTGAAGCAAAGGCTGGGTGAAGATGTGTTGGGTAGGAGATAGAGGGGTTTTTGGTCAGGAATACACTGAACTATCTGGCTTCCCAAGCTTCCTTCTCATCACAGATTCTGTCCTTCGGTAATTTAATTTAATTAAAATCAGCTGATATATCATTAAATGGCTACTAAGTGCAAAAGCACTGAGAATGAGCACTGTGGAATTCAGGTACGACCAGCTGTCCATACTTTCAGATAAAGTCACTGTATTTTTAGTTGTATTTAACTGTTGGTCTTTGCTAGGAAAGACTTCTCATGAAGTGGGAGTGATCTGTAAAAGAAGGTGATATGGCAACAAAACATAACTAAAACAGAAACTGGCAAAAAAAAACAAAAACACCCTACTTCAAAGAGAGAGGAGGAAGAAAGAAGGGAAGAAAAAAAACAGTATGTGGATCCCCATTTTAGCAATCAGTGAAGAACCATGAATGAGTGAGAGATATGGCCACACACGGATTTTGGAAAGATTATTAGGAATGAGGGATTTGAGGGATAGTTGTTCCTGTTTGTCCTTCCTTCTCCAAAAGGACCGTGACATCAAGCAAGTGAATTGGATTTAAGTGCAAAGTCACCAGCCTCACTTTCTCCTCTGGAGCCATCTAGCTATAGTGGCCAGATATAAATCAGGATGATGGGAGATGACCCTGAACACAGTAGGAGCCCTTGGCTTAAAAAAGCTAAGGTCTTTAATAGGTCTCAGTTTGATTAAGTTTGATCACTCTCAGTGATTAAGGCTAGGTAAGAAATGAGGTAAAGAATGGCTTCTTTTACCTGGTCAAAAAAAAAAAAAATCAATCTGGGAGGGGAAGACCCTCGGGGTTTCCGGCCAAAACAGAAACAATTGCTATTTATGTTTACTCTGAGCCATCAGGCTCCAAACAAAGACCAAGTGGGGCTTGGCCTGGGACCTATTATTGGCCAATCAATGAAAGCCGGAGTGATTTGGGTTTAAGGCATGATATAGTCAATAAACCCCAAGAAATCTAGTCAGTAAACCCCAAGATATCTAGCAAGGTTTCAGTGATCAAATTTACATTTCTTTGGGCAGAGCTCTGGCAGGTAAGGATATGCATGCCTGATCGATGAGATGGGAAGAATTTAAAAGTAGGGATGTCAGTTCAGAGGTTAATTACTCTCATAGTCCAGGAATGAAGTGATAACAGCTAGAAATAGGCAGGTGGCTTAGAAGCAGAGAATAAATCAATCAAAATTTGTGAAGTGGGGGTGGCTAGGTGACGTAGTAAATAGAGCACTGGCCCTGGAGTCAGAAAATTTGTAAAGTGCCTACACTATGCTCTATGCTAAGTGCCGAGGACATAAATACAGAAAGCAATCCCTAATAACAAGGAGCTTACAGTCTACTGGAAAGGAGGGATTTAAGAAATAAATGTTGCTTGTTTTTAAATACCTCACCATGCATAATGTAGTAAATTCTATATCCATTAAAGTTAATACCTCATCAATGGCACAATTTCAGAGTGTCTGGTTTTTAGTTGCTATAGAAGGGGCAGGAGGTGCTCTGCAATCCATGGGCTAAATCCAACTTTTACAGTTGAAGAAACTAAGGAAAACATAGGTCAAGTGACTTACCCCAGGTCACATTGACAGGAAGTGTCTAAGGCTGAATTTGAACTCAGGCCTTCCTGATTCCAGGCCTATATTCGATGAACAGCCATTTATTCCATTTTCCCATCTTGATTCACTATCATCAAGGCAAAATTTAATTCCCAAGGGTGCAAGGCAATTTATCTCAAGTTCTACCTTCTGACTACTTCATCCCACCATTGCAATTAACAAGAATAATGTCCATTATTTACATAATGCCGCACAAAAGTGTTTTCCTCCCAACAACCCCTTCAAAGATTAGTATTTACTATATATACTGAATGCAATTTTGCACTTTCTGTTCTAATTTTAAAAACACCAAGAATGAGAATTTTAGAGCTGAAAAGGACTTTGGAGATCACGCAGCCCAAACTGAGTTGCATGTTTTATTTCTTTCCCACTAAAAAAAAAAAACAAAACAAAAACTACAAAACTCCATACAACACCCCATAGACTCACAGAATGTCAAAACTGGAAGGAACCTTGGCAATGGCTTCTTCCAAACCCCACCCATATTTACTAAAGTTAGTCATAGGTTCATAGATTGAGAGCTGAAAGGAACTTCAGAGGTCATCTAGTCCTACCCAATCATTTGACAAATGAGGACATAAGTTGCTTAAGAAGTTACAAGTTGCCCTCACCTAATTTTGTTTTTCCTTTGGGCCAATGGAATTCAACAAGGAATAATTATTCCCACTTCTATTGTCTTCCAGTGGAGACAGAAAGTGATAGAAACCTTGAGTGATTTCTATAAAGAATGTTTTTAAAGGTCCCAGTGAAGAGGCATCAACATTAGGAACCAGCTTTTCACATAATTAGCTCTGGTTACTCACCCCTCTTCCACACTAATACAAAATAGAATTTTCTCCATCATTTCCTTATGTTATCCATTAATGCTGAACTGTGTGCATTCCAATACACAGAGAGAGAAAAAGAACACTTGGAAAAGAATGCCTAGCTTCATTTGGTCAAAAAATGGCCTTTACAAGGGTTTTTATTATAGGCCATAAAACTCTGCTTACCACAATTTACCTCTCCATTCCTTGAAAAAGAAAAGAAATCTCTGCAGTGGTGAGAAGATGAAAACAAAACTGAAAGGTTCTTGTGCCTTCCTTCCATAACAGAGCTATGGGAATTATCTGTCTCAGGCATGGAAAGGCATGAACAGCTGCTTATTAGGACCCAGAAGAGGCAAGACTTTTTTTCCCCTTAAAAATTTCTATTTCATGCGGCTGAAAAGGGAGGCAATTTTTTTTTTAATGAAGCATTTTTTAGGGTGGAGGCTTTAGAACATTCATGTAGAAGGGGACACAAGGCACATGTGCTCACCCTCCTGGCTTCCTCAATGTGTAAGTAGAGGGGTTTAGGAAACCATGTCTAGTCTGAAGAAAAAAAAAATAAAAACACAAAAAAATCCCACTTTAAGTAGGGCCTCTGGGAAAGGAGGAGAACAAACTGTGAAATGCTGATCTGTATGTTCAAAAAAAACCCCAAAGTAACTGATGTGCACAGAGGGAGAAATGGAGAAGGAAGTGGAGCAATTAATTGGTTTTTCCTCTAAACCTGAACCCAGGAGGTTAATATGCAAATTCAGACTTTTGGGCATTTGCCCATTCAGGGTAAAGAGTTAAGCAGAACAGCTGGGAAATAGGAAAGCCAGATTATCTAAATCAAGGATGAAGTACTACTTCGGATAGGAGGGCCAGTGGCTACCTGAAATTTTGTTCACGTGTACCACCACCGATCTCTAGATCATGAGTGCATTACAAAATGCGTGAAAATGCATTTATTGTCTGTTTCCTGAAATTTAGCACTTTGACAACTGAGAAATCTCCAATTTGGCAGGAAGACCATCAAAGGACCAAGAATATATCATAAAAAAGATCATCATAAAATGCAAAATTAAAGTTTGCTTTGGTGGTAACTAAGCAAGAAATAATCTAGAGGAGAAAATAGGATAGAGAATACAGTGCATAGAGTTCTGGGCCTGGAGTCAGGATAACCTGAGTTCAAATCCAGCCTTAGACACTTACTAGCTCTGTGACCCTGGGCAAGTCACTTAATCCTGTTTGCCTCAGTTTCCTCAACTGTTAAATGGACACAATTATCGCACCTCTCTCTCTTATAGTTGGTGTGAGGATAAAATGAGATGCTATTTGTTTGAAAGACTTAGCACAGTACCTGGCATTGTGCTACATACATACTGTGTATGTATGTAAATGTTTACTCCCCAACACCTTCATTTTACAGATGGGAAAACTGAAGCTGAGGGACAAGAGACTATTTCATAAGATCACACAGTTCATATAGTAGGACAACCAGTAACTGAACCCAAATCCAATGAGTCTAAAGCCAGTTCTATTTCCATGGTACCACATGAGTAAAGAAATCTTTCTTTAAAATTTCACACAAGTAGAAAGCAAAAGAAGTTCACAAGAACACTCACGTTAATATATGTATGTATGTATGTATGTAACAGCTGTCCTAAACAGCAACAGGGCATTTGTAAAATGTTTGATAATGATGCAAACTTTAAAGCGCTAATGAATCTCTTTGGGAGTCAGGCAGTGTAGACAAAAGCCCTACATTTGAGTCTCAATTATGTCATTTACTGACCTTGTGACCCTGGACAAATAATTTTTCTTTGGCCCTCAGTTTCCCCATCTGTAAAGTAAAGAGTCTGGACTGAAATGAGGAAAACTGTCTAAGATTTCAGTTTTAGGACACTAGAAAAAAATGCATTTTTAGAGTGTATAGGAATTCCAAACACTGATGAAATCACAGGCTTAGCTGTACAAGTTAACCAACAAGTGTGTGTGTGTGTGTGTGTGTGTGTATTAAGCCAGACTATGTGCTAAGATCTGAGGGTACAAAGGCAAAAACATAGGCTACACTCTCAAAGAGTGCACATCAACAAACATTTATTAAGCATTTAATATGTACCTATAATGGCAATGGTAATCTAAAGATCTTTCCTGACCCTTAATAAGTCTAAGGGAATTGGAAGACCTTTCCTGCTTTCAAAATATACCCTGCCCCCTAATAGGCTGAATGTCATCACATGGAGCTTGTGATGGGAGGAGTTTGCTGAAGGGTAGAGCAGAACCCACAGGAGGTTAGGTGTTAGAGCAGCTAGAAATGATTGGGAGGAGAGGACATAGAGGGAGACACAGTTAGGTTTTTGAGTATGTTGGTTGTTTGCCACCTTCTGTGACAGCTAGGCTTGTAGTGGTTTGTGAGAAGGCTAAAGAATGCTATGGCTCTCTGTGCTATTATGGCTTATTAACTTCTTTGCTACTCTGATGGAATTGGCTTATTGCTTTTGGGATTCAGTTTTCTGGTGTCTGAATAAATGTTTTGCTTCTGTCTTTTATATGGAAAGTCTGTTATATTTTGCAATTGAGCACTATGCAGGCATATTTATAGTAACTGTTGGCACTGTAAATATTGCATTGGCACTAGAGTACCCTATTAAGTGCCAGAGCTACAAAGACAGGCAAGTGGCACTAAAGGGTGACAATTAACAATAAATTGACCATACAAGATCTATAACAGTGTAGATGGGTAAAATGGGAAAGAGTCTTAAAGGGAAATCATTAGTCATGTGTACATATGGGGTACAGTGAGAAGGGAGAGAATGGGAAGACCTCTTTCCATGAGGTGGGATTTGGCTTGTATTTTAAGGAAGCCAGGGTACTCTGCTTAAGTAAGCAGGGAAGGGTGTAATATATTTGAGGACAATTTTTATAGGAAATGGTTAAAATAAAAAATACAATTGATGCTGAAATAGAATAAGTCATCGGAAACATTTACTTGTATGCAGATTCTATGATTCAGAGAAGTCCAACAGAAATAACTAAAAAGATGAATGGTGGTATTTTTGAGAATTGGGACAAAGACACTGAAGATGGTAAACCTAAAAAAGAGAGAATGTTCATGACTTAGTGATTATTTAAAGAATATAAAAATTGGTAAAGGGTGTGAGTCTTGTTTCTTCTTTTCTACAGAGGATTATACCAGAGGAAATGTCACTTAATGGCATCAGGAAATGTTAGTCAACATTAAACATGAATAGAATATAAGTGATTAAATATTGAGACAAGGTCTGAAATCATCTTCCCTTAGAACTTTTCATAAACAAACAACTATCTTTTGGCATTTCAAGTTTTCTAAAGGTTGCACTGAATTCATATTTTACATAACACTTTCTTCTCAAAGTTCTGTGGAGGAAAGGCTACAAGAGGGATTGCCCTCATTTTACAGGTAAGGAAACTGAGCGTGAAGAAAGGAATGTGAATTGCCTTCAATATTCCTCCTACATTCCACTCCTAGGGGAAATGGCCTAGAGATGTCTCTTTTAATTAAAAAAAGCATAATATCTATGGCTGCTTTGGGGACCAGGTATAATGCTATTTTCCCAAATCTGGGGGAATCTGTTACTTTCTGATTTCCCAACAGAAGATGAGTTATAGAATTTGGGACCAGGAGTGGAAAAGCCCAAGAAAGAATTGGAATAAACACTTTTTTAGTTAGATTTTTTTTTTAACTTTCTCTTTTGGCTTTCTCTGTGGAAATAGAACTCTATTTATCAAGGTGTTCACAGAGGTCTAGACTAAGTTAATGGGGGAGAATTGGAACAAAGACCAAAATAAAGGGAAAAGGAACATTTGGGTCCTAATCTTGCTTGCCTATTGAGAGCAACCAATTCATAAGAATCACAAGGGTTCTGGAGCTGTGAATCAAGAAATTCTCTAATAGACAGTTAATGGATTTGGGTAGCCTGGCAATGATGTTTAGAATATTCTAAATCAAAACCAACTGTGAAAATCAGAAATTATGCCAGTATCCAAAACCCAAACTGGAAATTTTCACGGTGGCAAGGTTTGAAAACATCTTGGCCCTGGGATGCATACATTCTCTCTGAAGGTTATTGTTAATAACAACCCTTGTGATCGTCTACAAATATTCCTAAGATGAAATAGTTGGGTAGAAGTAATTATAACTCTTCATGGAGAAAAAGAAAATACATTTGGAATAGAAACATCTGAAGAGGAAAAAAAATGTTAAGAATGATGGTACTAGAAGAAAATCTCACCAATCTGGAGTATTTTGGGAGAAGATTGGTCTGGAAAGCTTAAATTATATAATATTTTCAAAGGAATGCAGTTGTATTACTTACTCTTTTTTTGGCAGCTGTATTACTTTCAAGTACATAGAATAATTCAAACTAACTACTAACAGAGTGTTTCTAAGTAGGGGTCCTTACAGGCCTTTCTTAATGGACAGATAACCCTCATTTATAACACGGGGTAGCAAACAAAGCACTGGACTGAAATCAGAAAATCTAAGTTCTGGTCCCAATTTGGCTACTCACTACATGCTATGGCATCTCAGTGGTCTTCTCTGGCCTTTAGTGTCCTCATGAGAAATGAAGGGGGTTGGACTAGATCTCTAAGGGCCTTCTCACCAGCTCCAAAGATTCTAGGAAGCTAACATTTGTACATAAGAAACACATTTATTAGGGGTGGCTAGGTGGCGCAGTGAATAGAGCACCGGTCCTGAAGTTAGGAGGACCTGAGTTCAAATCCAGCCTCAGACACTAAACACAAAACTAGCCGTGTGACCTTGGGCAAGTCACTTAACCCCAACTGCCCTACCTTCCCCCTCCAAAAAGCAAAAAAAAAAAAATACACTTGTCCTTAAAAACACAAAATCGAAACAATTATGTAGGTAGATTTAAATGTGCTTTCTATGATTTTGTTTCCATCATCAATTTGCTGTATAACCCCCTTTAAAAAATAGATAGTCCTTCTCTCTCTTTCTGTTGGCGCTTCCAGTGGAGGGGCCACTATCTCTTCGCCGGCGCCATGCCCGCCCTCAGACCCCTCGTGAAGCCTAAAATTGTTAAGAAGAGGACCAGCATCCGGCACCAGTCCGACAGATATGTCAAGATCAAGAGAAACTGGTGTAAACCAAGAGGCATTGACAACAGGGTGCGAAGGCGATTCAAGGGCCAATGCCCAATATTGGTTATGGAAGTAATAAGAAGACAGAACATATGCTGCCAAGTGGATTCAGGAAGTTTTTGGTGCACAATGGCAAAGAGCTAGAAGCACTTCTGATGTGCAACAAATCTCATTGTGCTGAGATTGCTCACAACGTTTCCTCTAAGAATTGGAAAGTTACTGTTGAGAGAGCAGCTCAGCTGGCCATCAAGATCACCAATCCAAACGCTAGACTGAGTAGTGAAGAAAATGAGTAAAAAGCTTTGCACATTTTTATTTGTGTTAAATAAACACATAAACTACTAAAAAAAAAAAAATAGATAGTGCCAGGTTAAATTTGGCCCAGGCCAGGAAGAATAGATGAAGTTTTACAATACAGAACTTAGAAAGTAAAAATTTTAGTAACTAGGGATGGCCTGAACTCATATCATCCAGTAACAAGATAACAGACAAGTATTCATGCTGACAAGCTATTGCCTAAATACCTCTGAGAAGGATGAAATATTGGCATTGTTTCATATTGAGGGAACTGAGGCTATTCCAACATCCCAATAATCTCTGGTGAGCTCAGGGGATGAACAGAGAGATATCTCAGCAAGTCAACAATAATGTTGAGCTGCCATGAGAAGAGCTTAACATTGAAGCTATTTCAAGTGTATTATAATTGGTTTTTACAAGCCTTACTTTGGTTTAATCCAGTTTGTAGAATACAAAAAAAAAATGTATTTTGCTTGGCACAAATGAAAAAGATTTAATTACGCTTAATGATATATTTTATAGTGGCTTATGAAAGCCATTCTGTGGTCATTGAGCAGAATGGGGATTACCTGTTAACCAGCCCTAAGGGACACTTTCTGGAGGAAAAGGGCATCTGTACCAATCCCCTTAGTTCTTTCCTCTTCAAATTATCATGTATATATGTCTCTATTTACAGGCTGTATTCCCCTCAGTACAATGAAAGTTTCCTAAGGGCAGGGTCTATTTAAAAAATTTTTGTCTTTGCATCCCTAGGGCCTAACAAAATGCGGGGCACATCATATCTATTTAATAATTACTTTTTGGATTGGCTTGTATCAGAAACGTCTAAGGGAGAAACAACTAAAAAACTGGGAGAAGAAATTACATTTTCAATTCAATAAGCATTTACTATAGTTTGCAAGGTCCTCTTGTTTTTGCAGAGGAAGCAGTCCATGACATCCAATATCTACAAAATATGAAATAAACAAAGGAAACCCAACTATGGTTTCTGAACTGCTGGGAGGCATAATGCAAACTGAATAATCATTTAAAAATACAAAATTCCATCTGCCATGTTCTCCCACAAGTCTTCCCCGAAATACAGAAAAGACAAGAACAAATAAAACTCTATACAAAAATTTTGGATTATGAGATGTGTGTGTTTTTGTAAATAGCTTAAGTGCTGGGAAGTGTTGTGAAGAGGAGGTTTCTAATTTAGGTGTTAAGTCACATTTTAATGTCTAAACTTTAAAGGAAAAAAAGGATATTGCTAGACTTTTTCCTTGGATTAGATGATAAAATTTAAAGCTTTTTTTTTTTAAAGTTCTTTTGGGGTTGGGTATCTTTATATTAAGAACGCAAAAGCAGAAGGAAAAAGGTAGAAAAAAGGTAAGAGAAAAGGAAGGAGGGAAGAAATGAAAGATGGAAGGAAGGAGAGAGGGTGGAAAGTTAGAAAGTAAGGAGGGAGGGAGGAGAAAGGGATGGAGGAAAGTTTGAAAGGGTAGAAAGATAGGAAAAGGAACTGAGGGACAAAGGAAGAAAAAGAAAGAGGGAGGAATGGAAAAAGGAAAATTAGGAAGAAAAAAAGGAGAGATAAAAAAGGGAAAAAAGTAGAAAAGGAAGAACAGAAAGACAGATGATAGGAGGGAGAGAGGAAAGGAAAAAGGAAGATGGGAAAGAAGAAAATTAGAAAGTAGGAGAGAGGACAGAAAGAAATCTTTTGTTTCTTTCCATTCCTCAAGATAGATTTAATTATATGAAACTGACTTGCCATAGAACTTTTTCTATTATAAAATATAGCAGTGAAAATAATTTGGCAGTTGCTTGCAGGTTTGTAAATGAGTGTCCGTAAAGAGGTACAGAATAGTTCTTTACCTTTGCGTGGGGTCATTGTGTTAAATCAATATAGCACCATCTTGTTTTAAGTATGACATGCATTCCTGGAAAAATTACAACATGAACTTTTATATGGAGAATATTTTTACCTGACTAATTATAATTTTGATATTGTGTTCACACAAAATTGTTTAGGCCCATGACAACATATATCACATTTATGATCTTACCCCTGACTTCAAAGAAAATTTTAAAATATGCTTTACAAAAAACAGTAATATGACTTTTGTTTATTCCATTTCTGATTTCACTTTATCTATTTTAGAGGTTGAACACAATTATCTATTTGAAAAAGAAATTAAATTAATAAACCTGAGGGCATGGAAGCACTAAAAATTATGTAAACAGGATTTACTCATTAAATTGTACAGACAAGAATACATAAATTATATTTAATTCTACTCCCATGATTTAGATGAGAGCTGTCTAATGGTTTGTGAGAGTCATGAAGCCTGGCTCCTGGCTCCTAACTTGTGTGAACTTGGGAAGGCCGTTAATTAAATAACTACTGTATATTTTTTGCTGCCTCCACCTATAAGGTTAGGATAATGAAAGCACTTACTGTCTATGTGTGTCAAAAAGCTGCTTCAGTAAGTGTGTGTGAACGTGCTATGTTGTTCTGTTTTTTTTTTTTAAGCCAGGTCCCAATCCATATCTGAATTAAAAGTCTGCAGTTAGATCTGAGAGAAGGTATTTATTTTTGTTTTTCTAATACTGAAGATGATACACTGTAGTCTCCTAAGAATTAAACATAGTTATCAATCAGGGTATTTACATCGTGGGTATAAGCAAACTACAATACATAATAAATAAAGACGTATAATGAAGAGCTTGAATAATAGATACTTTCATAGAAATATTTGATAGAAAAAGAAAACTATGCTCTACTGGTATCCTCATTATACCTGTAGAAATCAACCAATCAATAAACATTTCTTAAGTATATACCATATGCCAGGCTCTGTGTTGGGATACTCCAGTACAAAGAATGAAAGAAATCCCAGCTCTCAAGGAGCTTATGTTTTATCCAATCAATGGAGAAAGAAAATAGGGTGCAGGTACAAATATATACAGAATCAATATAAAATTAATAAATACAAATATAAATAGTAGGTTGACAGGGGGAGATCAGAAAAGTAAGGAAGGCACCCTATGAGGGCCTTGTAGGAGGGTTTTGTCAAGAGCTGCAAAGAACTGGAAGGCCATGCATGAGTTACAATCTATACCATTGGAGGGAACATCTGCATTGGTGGAAATCACGGACGCATTTGTGCTTTTGAGTACTGACAATGAATCATCCATCATCCAAAGGTTCACAAAGATAGTCAGCCTTCTTGATTCACAAGGGTAAACAGTGGGTAAGGTTGGAGAAAAATTGTTCAGTGAGTCATTAGGACTAGAAGCAAAATGAAATGCTATACCCAACTCTGTTGAAACTCTGGAATTTAAAATAAGCTGTTTCTTAGCACAAGAAGGAATGGTTCGTTTTAATGCATGCTAGAAGTTTTTAAATTCTTTAGCTGAAATACAATTCAAAATCAAGCGTTTTCAATGTAATATGCCACTTAGGATGTATAATTACAACCAATTAATGCCCAAACCAAATGAATTCTTATGGAATTACATTATCATAGTCTTGCAAATACCAAAAGAGTTCCTCATGATTGATGTTATTATACTAAATACCAGAAGAGTTAGTAATGATTTGGGGACTTCCATCCATTTAGTCCAACTTCTTTGGTCTAAATGGCTCATTATTCACTAATTTGGTACTTCTGCTACTATTCCTGTTCTTAATTATCTGGTATTTCTCTGGACCCTCTGAGTTTCAGGTTAAGTATTCCAATTAAAAGACTTATTCTGAAGTAAGAGATGCTGGACATATAAATATATTTCTTTCCATAAGATTAGGTATAGGAATGATTCAGAGAAAACCTATCAGAATCTAAATGCCAATAAGACATTTGTTTAGTATGTGTATTTATGTACTTTTACTAAATTGAAAATATATTTAACATGCCCTAACTAGAATCTGTAAAAGGGGAAAATCCATTTCTGATCATCAATTCAAGCCACTTAATGCTGAGTTATTAAATTATATGCTTCAACATTCATCTAAAGGTCAAATAAAAGTCAACTGCTGATTCCCCAGTCAAACTGGAGAGATTAACAGGGACACCAGAAAATCACATATATTTTACCCATCTGAAAGGTAGAGAATAAGTATTAGCGCGTACACCATGACTGGGAAATGAGCCTACATTCGTGTTGGTTTCTGTTTATGAGTTATATGGCTCACTTACTCCACTCATGTCACCATGTTAAAATTAAATATGATTACACATATTCACATAAACATCCAGAATTTTGGCTAAGCACAAGTTCATTTTAGCATTTGCAACAGTTATTTCTTAAGTACTGTGTTCCCTGAGGGTCCCTATACAAAGATGATACCACCATTTTCAGACTTCACTTCTTCCTAGCAATGGCAGCTGTTGGGAAAGAGAGGCATGTTGCAGCTGGCACCATTCTACATCCCCACCCCCTCCCCTGACTCAGAGTCTAGGTTTCATTGGACCTTACCCCCAAATCAGGAACAGGCAGGTCAGGTTGCTTCCCTTCCCCCAAGACACCTTCTCCCTATCTCCAAAAGTAGTGGATAGATGAGTGAGACCAGCAGTTTAAATAGGTTTCAGATAAGGGTAATGAGGTCATTTAGGCTCTAGCCAATAAGTGGATTCAATTCAATTCAGTTCATCCTCTGCTTATTAAGTTCCAGCTGTTTATGCTGGGTCCTAGAGAAGAGGTAAAGTTGAGATAAGACATAGTCTTTGCCTTCTTAGAATTTATAGTCTAGCATAGGGCTAAGACAAAACACAGAAAACTATGGATAGGTACATCAGAAAGGGAAAAAAAAGTGCTATGTGAGTTCAGAGAGGAGAAGATCCTTACCAAGAAGGGGAGCCTCACAGAGGAGGCAGCATTTCATTAGGACCTCAAAAAAAGAACAGGCATTGAAAAAGCTGGGAGAGGGAGAGGGCATACCTGGCATAGAGAACAGTAAGAGCAAAGACAAAGAAGCTGGAAAGTATAGCATATTTAAGGAGTGGAGAAGAGACTAGATGGTTGGAGAATAGAGACATTTCTACAGAGTTTTTAGGCTTACAAAATGACTTCCTCACAACAATGTTTCTCACAACTCACACAAGTATTGTTATTGCCATTTTATAGATGAGGAAATGGAAAAATCAACAAGCACTGATTAAGGACCTACTAGGTACTAGATACAAAGTGTCTGCCTTCAAAGAGCTTACATTCAAACTGGGAGACCAGAATGTGTGTATATGTGTGTGTTTGTACACACACACCCATATGCACACATATATGATATATACAAACCAGATGCAAGGTAATGTGAGAAAGGGGCACTAACGGTGTTGAGGCATCAGGAAAGCTTCAGGTGGATGGTATCACTGGAGCTGAGTCTTAGAAGAACCAGAAATTTGAAGAGGCAGAGGTGAGGAGGGAATGCATTCCAGTAAAGAGGGGGTGGAAGGGAGAACAGGCAGGCCCATCAGGAGGCAGGAGGACAAGGCCTTCTGTGCAAAGGCACAAAGACAGAACGTCCTCAATGAGGACAAATAAGGAGGCCAATTTGTCTTGACTGTATATTGCAGAAAAGGGAGCAGTGTGTAATAAGATCTCAAGTCATGACTAGAGTACATCTGAATGCCAACACAAGACTTCCTGTTTTATCCTAGAGGTTGGGGGGGGGGAGGGGAACAGTCGACATCATAACTTATCGAATATGGGAGTGACAAGGTGTAAGGGTTATGGGATTTAAAGATCTTCCATGCCCCATTGGACTTGCTGATGTAGCAGGAAGGGGCGGAGCAAGAGGAAGCAGAAGCCAAGCTAGAGTTCCTGCGGTGGCTAGCAGTGGTGGTGATGGCGGTAGCAGCAGCAGAGGCAGCGGCGGCGGCAGCGCGAAGCTCTTTTTGAGTCAGCCAGAATTTCTGCTAAGGACGCCTGCTGAGGACTGCCAGGGGCCGGAGCTGCTGGGAGCGCGCTTCTGGGACGCTGGGTGGTTGCTGTGAGTGGGGAGAGGAGGACCTTTGCCTGCGGTAGCCTGTTCTGTTTTAAAGGCTTGAGAATGTGGGTGCTTTCTACTTTATCTACCTGTGCCAATGTCATAACTACTCTGATGGCTTTCACTTTCTGGTTTTGGGACTCAGTCTTTTGGTATCTTAATAAATTTTCTAGCTTATTCTCCCATATGGCAAGCATGATGTATTTTGTAATGGATAATTATATCAGCATATCTGTAATTTCCATAGGCACTGTGAATATGGCATTGCTGATACACAAGGTCAGATCTGTATCTTTTAAGTTTTAAAACTCAAAATGGTTTTGTTTAAACTTTGACAATTCCTACATGTGTCTCCCAAATTGCTATTTGGCTTTGGAAATGTAGTTACCAAGATGGATCATGTGCCTATCAGGGGTTCTTGGTGGAGTAAGCAGAAGAGAATGGTGTATTTGGAGTTTGAAGATTTGGTTTCAAATCCTAGTCCTTCTACTTACTCTCTGTATGTTCTTGGGCAAGTCATTAAATTTCTCTAAATCTCAGTTTCTTCATCTGTCAGTTGAGGAGGGTGGACTACATGATTTCTAAGGTTCCTTCTGGCTCCCTATCTATGATTACATGGCTTTCTCCTCACCCATTAAGTTATCTTATCTTCACTTAAGTCCTCCTCCAATATCTGGATAATATGGCAAAATGCTTACCATAAGCCATCCCATCCCAAGGATAACTTGTATTCCACTTTATCAATGTAGGTGGCAACTTTCTTAAGTAAAGATCTGTCCTACTGGAGAAACTAAGGTAATCATCTGTGGTCCTACCTATGGGCTTGTCTTAAACACATACATACACACACACACACACACTTTGCACTAGAAAGCCCTATAATAGTCTTCAAATGATCTTATATTTACTATTCTATTTATGTATCTCTCTATCTCCCCAGGGCTGAGCACAGTGCCTAGAACATAGTAGGTGGCTTCATAAAAGCTTGTCAAATTCAAATGAATTCTCAGAAGAATTCCCTTTTAAAGAAAATGTTGGGTCGGCCAGGTAGCACAGCGAGTAAAAGCATCGGCCCCAGAATTGGGATGACCTGGGATCGAATCTGGGTTCTGATACTTAGCACCATACCCAGAAATAACTGGCTGTATAACCTTGAGCAAGTTACTTAATCCCAATTGCTTCAAAAAAAAAATGTCATTCCCCCTACACAAAATGGGCCCTGTTGTAACTGATAAAATTTTGAACATCTCCATATTTATCTTGTACCAGGAGTAAAAACGTTGCAATGACATTTTTTTTCCCACTAAATGTTTTAGTGACTTGCCCAAACTGACATGAGTTTGACAAACATGGTTTCCCCTGAGGCATCTATGTTGACAACTCATCTGTGCAGGCAATCAGATTTTCCTTCAGCTCTGCCAGTCCAAAGCATGGGGGCAGGCTATGAGGTATCAGTGGCAAGCTTGCTTTGGCTAACAGAAGCATAATCATTTCAATCTTTGGGGACAACAAAACATTTTTGGGAAGATTCTATTTGTTTTTAAGAGTTCCTCTTCTCCTCCAGCTCACCAACTAGGCTCTGGTTTCCCTGAAGCTGTTGTTTGGCCTCTCCATCCTTTGCTCTCCATTTTTTCTCTTCTTACCTCTTTCTGTGTGTGTCTCTATTCTTTCTCTCTGTCTCTCCTTTCTGTGTTTCTCTCTCCTCTCTTTCCTTTCTCTCCTGTCTCTCTCCTCTGTTTGTTTCTGTCTCTCCTCTCTCTCGCTCTGTCTGTTTCTGGGTTTCTCTCCTTTGTGTATCTGTTTCTCCTCTCTCTGTTCCTCTCCTTATCTCTGTTTGTCTCTCTCTGCTATCATGGGCTCCTGGTAAAGCCTGGCTGACAAGGCAGTCAGCAAGACCCATCAACTCAAAAATGGAGGCAGTTTCAGGCCAAGTCATCTTAACTAACTCACTTGGAAATGAGGAGGAGTTTATTGCAGCCTCTGTCCGTCCCAGAACCCTGCCAGGATACACAGCAGTCAATTACTGGTGATTAAAAGAGCCAATTTCTCTTCAGTCTTTCCACTCCCACCACTCTCCCCTGACTTCCAGCAAAAGTAGAAGAAAAAAAAAGAAAAAGAAACCACCATCAGCATCAACAAAAAACCAGCCCCAAGGGGACAAAACCTGCCACCGAGTCTGCCTTGCCATAATTTCCCCAAGCATTATGATTGATAATGATCAGCAGAGCGTGGGTTAATAATTCCCCTTAATTTCCCCAGCCCCTTTGAAGGGTTAAAATATGGCAGATGTTGATAGCTGCTGCTCCTGGCTAGCAGGAAAGCCGGGCTGCCGGGAGGAGCTCCCCTTCCCTGCAGCTGTCTATGGAGAGCAGCTCCCTGCATGCACTTGTCCTTTAGGCCAGGGGGGGAACGGCTGCAGGGGACCCAGGACCACAAGGGAACCTTTTTTTTTTTAACGGTTATTTCTTCCCCTGGTGTAACTTGCATGACAGTATGTGACAAGCTGAAATTAATGGGGACAGGGCTGCGCCAATACCTCCTTGAATTGCTCTGACACTGGCTGCAGGCGGCCTGTTTGGCCACCCAGCCAAGACCTCACATGAAACATGGCCAGGGGCCCATGGCTCTATTCACTAACAAGCCAGCTGGTCAGTGATTAGAAAAACTCAAACAATGTGGTACGGCACAAACGGGGATGGGGGTGGTGGAGGGCTTTACAAACAGCTTCTAGGAGGCGAGGTCGCCCCACTTGCCCAAAGGGAATATATGCAGCTTTATCTCTCTCCCCTGAAAATTCCAAAACGCCCCCAAGGTACTTAGAAGTCAGGACGCAGTCATCCTCCAAGGTCCTCCCTTCAAGGTATAAACTAGGTGAGACACCCCAATCCTAAGCACTGTACACCACGATCTCCAGCTTTGAGGAAGCTTTTGGGAGGTGCTGGTGGCTAGCGGGGCAAGTCTTCCCTCTACTTTTAAAGCCAGAGGTCAGGCACCATAGAGCTGCCTAATATAAAAATTCTGTGCAAGGCGTATCTTTCATATTTTCTGATACACATTCACAAAGAATCTCAAGGACACCCTAGGATTTTGTATATGATGATATTAACTTTCTCCCACACCTTACAACAATCAGAAATGAAGTTTAGCCTGCAGGCACTGGTAATATACAAGGCCCTCCTGCTCTAAACTCATCAGACATAAGAAACATCATAGGGTAGTCTACCAATTGCAGATTTGTAGACCTTAAGAGTCATAGGGATGTATTAGCAGAAGGAACAGTGTGGTCAGAGCCAAGAAGACCCGAGTTCAAATCCTGCCTCAGAGCTAGCTGTGTGACCCCAGCCAAGCTGCTTAACCTCCTTTAGTCTCAGTTTTCTTACCATGGAATGGGGATTATCATAGAACCTACCTCATAGGGCTACTGTGAGCATCAAATGAGATAAGCTAGGAAAATCTCTTTGCAAAACTTTATTAAAGTGTTAGGGGCAGCTAGGTGATACACATAGCATGAGCCCTGGAGTCAGGAGGACCTGAGTTCAAATACAGTCTCAGACACTTAACACACACAAAAAAAACTAGCTGTGTGACCTTGGGGAAATCACTTAACCCCAACTGCCCTCTCAACCCCCCCCCCCAAAACAAACAAACCCAAACTTAAAGTGTTAGCCATTATTTATTATAAGATATAGATAAAAAATTGAGAATGGGAGTTTTTGAGGGCAGAAAGGGTAGCTTAATCACATTTCCTTAGGCAACCCCAAAGTCCAACCTAGAAGCTTCTCATTCTGTGTCTTTAATGCTAGTAATACCCCTCCATTTCTTCACGACTTCAGCAGGACATGTCTCAAGGACCATAAAGTAGAAAGCATTCTGATAGGCTGAATGCCTTCACAGAGCTGGGAGTGTATTAAGATTCATCTGTTCTTCTGTCCAGTTTCCTCATGTCCTGGTTTATGTAAAGGGGGCCAAGAAGGGGGCCAGAGTTAGTGGGAGAATGAGGAATGCTCTGAGTAGCCTAGAAGCAAAAGCCGGTTAAATGCGACAGTAGTGTGAGTAGCACGTTGGGTCCTCTATTTTTCTAGGATGGGTGAAAGGACCAAGGTAACTCTAAAGAGGCTGCAGACTTGGACCTGACAAACACAGATGAAGGGAGCCCCAGAATCCCTGAATGTCAGGGCCAGGCAGCCAAATCCATACCTCAGCAGAAATTTCCTTTCTAACTTCCATGACAAGGAGTCGTCTGACCCTTGCCAAATGGTGACCTCCCCACCTCCAGAGGAAGCTCATTCTACATTGAGAGAGCTCTAATTGCTAGGAACAGCAAGCCTAAATCTGCTTCTTGGTGCTTTCTTCCCGTGCTCCTGGTTCTGCCCTCTGGGCTCCTTCAGGACAAATCTAACCCCTCTTCTAGATGGAAACCCTTTAAATACCTGCAAAAAGCTATTTTGGTCACCCTGAGCCAAGGTATGACCATGCCATTCCCAAGTCAATAAGCTCTAGTGGTTCCCTATTACCTCTATGATCAAATCTAGAATCCTTTCTTTATGGGAAGGGCTTTGAAAGCCCTTACTCCCCTGCACATACTCTATGGGCCAGTGACAGGGGCGCCTCCTTGCTGGTCCTCATACATGACACTCCATTTCTCCAGTGTGGCCATTTTCACTGGTTGTCCCCCATGCTTGGAATGTTCTTCCTCCTCCTATCTCCACCCCCTACCCCTTTGCCTTCCTTCGAGTGCCAGCTAACATCCCACCTTCTACAAGAAGTCTTTCCTGACCGACTCTTCCCCTTAACCTTAGTGCCTCCCCTCTGAGACCACCTCCATTTTGTCTTTCTCTTTCTTATTTGTATATAGTTGTCTGCATGCTGTAGTTTCTAGTGAACCATGAACACTTTGTGAGCTGGAACTGTTCTGTTTTTCTCCTTGCCTATCTTTGCATCTTCAGTAAATAGCATGTGGAACATATGCTTAATATATTCCTATCGACTTGAACAAAATTTCCTCTTCTCCAATCTAAACATCTCTCTAGCTGATCCTCCAAAGGCATGGATTCAAGGCCATTCACCATCCCAGTTATCCTCCTCTGGACCCTCTCCAGGTCATCCTTCCTAAAATATGCTGAACAGAACTGAACTGCATTATTCTGGATATTGTGTCATCCAGATGGAGTACAACAGAGGGCTATACCATTCTAAACATGGACACTATGACGTCTTAATGCAACTCAAGATTTCATTAACTGTTTTACTTGTGATACAAATAGCACAAAAGACTTCTAATTCTGAAGGTTCCCTTTAAATCTGGTACTACAAGAACAACAAATGCAGCGACAAGAGAGACAAAAAGAAGGTTCTCAGCACATTGGACAGAACCTCTATGGCTGATCTATGGGAGGTCACAGACAAGAGTGGAGAATGTAAAGAAAGTACAGATGGGTTGTTATATATGATATGGAGTTAATACCCACTATGGTGAGATCACACTTCTATTACAGTACTGGAGAATCACTGGGGGCATTTGCCACACGGGGATCATTCTCTAGTTACAAAAAAGTTAAAGACGGTACCAAATTAGATTTTGATCCATCAAGATAACAAACTAAGTCAATGTTCAAAACTCCAATGAAGATCTGGCCAGAAAAAGAGTCAAAGAAAAGGTGTCTTCCTATCCTCAGTGGAAAAGGTCTCTCAAGGAGACTTTTTCTTTTCCTTTAGGGAGGGAGAGATGGTGGAAAGAAGAGAGGAGAGACTAGTCTTGTAAATAAAATACTGTAAGAAGTTTGTTGTTTTTAGGAAAGGTTTTTAAATTTTCTATCCCAGAAGTGGAATGCAGGCTTGGAAAACATATGACTGAGGGAGTCAGGGAATGAACCTTCAACACAACAAAAAAGTAAAACAAGAGAAAATTCATCCACAGAAGTAGTTAATCTCTTAAACAAATACATTTCCCAAATACACTTCATAATGCCACCTGAGCCTTCTTAACATTCATCGCCCACTGATTCTTGGAACCTTGTTTTTGGATAAGAAGGTAGATTTTTTAGCTTACACCAAAAAGGGATTTGAGAGTATTTTGGCTATGTAATAATCCTTCTCCTACTCTTGCCCAAGATAAGCAATTAGACATTAATGAACAGGGAACTTATTCAACTATAGGCAATTCCTGTTATATGACAACTCAATGTGCAGGATTCTAATCTTAGAGTATTAAGTTGGTCGTATTGAGTATACATTACTAGGAGACTCCTCATTGTGAAATGCTCAGATCCTCTTGGCTTGAAGTATTGCTTCCCTGGCTCGGTTTTTGTGGTATTTCTTCTAGATCAGGAGCCCTCCCTCCTGCCCCCCAATGGATTTCTTGGTGGTTCTACAGGGGCAGAAGCAAGAGTGGACCACTGGGAGGAACATCAAGGAAGTCACTCTATTGGTGACCTTCCTTGGCAAGCTTGCTGAAAGAGGGTTACCCAGTGGAAGAGAAGCATTCACCCAGCCATCTACCTCTATCTACCCGCACACCAATCCATCAACAAACATTTATTAAGTGCCTACTCTGTGACTGGTACTATGTAGGCCAGGTATACAAAAAAAAGTGAATTAGACTTTGTCCTCAAGGAGTTGACAGTCTATTTTACAAATATGAAAAGGTTCTCATAAAACAAACAATTAACACACACTCTCTCAGTCTCTCTTTAAGGACATATCTATCTATCTATATCCTACAAAAACCTCATGACATAATAATACATCTCCAATTAAACACACATACACACACACACACAAACATACTTCAGCAGTTCTTAAAGGGACTCTTAAGAAGATGGCAAGGTCACAAGGGAGTGTGTATCCTTCAATGATCAGGGATTTTCATTAGTGCAGCTTTTGCTTTCTTTGGCACTGCTAGTACTACCCATCCATGACTTGCTTGATGGTCATTAAGAGTTGCCAAAACGATCTCTCACACTGATGGGTTGCCTCTTTAGATTAAGACAAATGACATAGAAGCCTGGCACCAAGGCCCATTCCTAAAGCACTATGGTACGTATATTGAATGTTGGCCTTGGGATTAGGAAGACTTAGGTTCAAATCCCACCTCTGACACTGACTAACCATGTGATCCTGGGTTAAGTCACTTAACCTTTGCACGCCTCAGTTTCCTCATCTGTAAAATGAGAATGACCTCTATTCTAAATATATAGTCCTAAGATCCTATGATGCATTCAAGAAGGTATGCCTCTAAAATATTTATGAAGGCCTCTTCAAATAATCCCTTGAGAAATAAACATTCTGTATGTGGAAGTCTCACAAGTTGGTACAACTTTTCAAGAACAAATTCACCTTGTACAGGAAGGGATTTCTGTATTTGTGAAAATCTTTCTCTTAAAAACAAAACAAAATAAAAAAACACACAACACTCCATGTTCTCATTCTACCCTGGAATAGAACAGCCCACCAATCACATTCCAAGATGCTCATTCTCTGCTGGTGAATTTACCAGCTCTATGGGCCCTACTTTCAACTGTGAACCAAAGAGCCAGCAGCTGGGTGTAGCCCACTTTCCAGACCAGCCAGTCTGCCCCTCCTCATGCTTCGTTAGGCTTCTTATCAGGACAAGAAGAAAAGAAACCCTTTTGTTATGGCTTGCTTTCCTGTGGCAAAGGGAAAGAAAGACCAGGCAATGTCTTTCCAGCCCATTTCACTGGGGGCAGGGCAGCAATGTACATCCATCATCTCGGATGGGACCCACTAGTTACTCTCTCTGACGGAGAGAGAGCTGAAACTTGGCAGTAACCCGGAAGCATGGCTCCACCAGCCAGTATTATCAGGGGCTAGTCTCTGCAGGCTTTTCTACTCCCCCTTAAAACTACATACACCTGCTTCTTGGGCTTCATTCTACACAGAGTGAAGGAGGCTATGGAGAGGATGGAAAGGGGCATTCATGAGAGAAGGAATTAAGGCTGGGACAGTGTTTCAGGTCTCCAAATCCAGGAAAAGTATTTACTTCAAGGGATGATGAGTCTAAAAATAGGATAAACTCTCCAGTTGGTGTTTCAAATCCTACTGCTCACTCTCACCTACCTTCCCAGTAATATGTCCCTTACTTTCCCTCTTCCAATCAAAATGGAGTAATAACTAATCCCAGAATATGGCATTCCATCCATCCAATCAACCAACCCACCCACCCACCCATCCATCCATCCATCTACCCACATTAGTATCCTGAGCTGCTAGCATAGTATAGACACGTCATGACTGTTCACTTTGAATCTGTTATTCATTATCTTTTCCCCTGGCTTTATCATCATCCACAGTGGTATTATGGGTAGAGAGACCAGAATTAGGAAGTCCTGTGTTCAAGTACTGCTGTGTGATAAGTTCATATAACCTCCTGGTGCAGAAAAGGTGATGAGATGTGTTGGTAGAAGGAGGACCCTTAATTGGGAGTTCTCCCTACCAATAAAATCACAAGGTTTTCCTTACTTTTCCTTATTTTCCAATTATACTAAATACTAGTTACATTTCTATAGTGCTTTAAGGTTAATAAAGGCATTTCTCTCAAAAGAACACTGAGAGGTAGGTCTTTCAAAGATTGTTATATAAATTTTAAGGATATCAATGGTTAAAAGAGAAGAAATCTTGAAGGAAGGTATAAAGAGGTAAAAGAAAAATCATACTACTAAATGGCAATGGGATTTTCCTTCCTTGCCTGGAGTCACTTTTTAAATGTCTTTAAAAAAAATTCCGGGGGAATCTAGGTTGGATTGCTGAATTCTATACAAACATGTTATTGTAACATCAAGTATATTCTATAGAAGTCACTGTTGACATTTCGAGTCTCCAATTAAACGTTTTCCTTTAAAAACATGAAAGCCGTCTGTACACTCTTTCATTAAAACCAATTTTACATTTGTAACATCCTACATATTCTTTTTGAACCATTTCCATGTAAATGCCAATCCTGGGTTTGGAAGGAAAGTATTTCCTTTTGTAGCAAGTTAAGGAGTGCTGTCAGAATTCTCCCCCTAAAGAAACAAGCCTTTACTAAATTATATATCATAATTATTTTGAACGTGTTATAACAGGAATGAACGCAGCTAATTTTCAAGTGAAAAAATATTGTTTATGGAATCATAAACCAAGAGTGAACTTTTTTTAAAAGAGAGTTTTTCCTTCAGTACCCATCTGTCATTCCATTTAATGCACAACTAAAAAAACATCTAATTCTATGCACACAAACTATTTTTAAAAGTCCTCTATCAAGAATTCCTGACATTCCCAAATCACATGGCATCTTATTGTGAACTATTTTGTTTAGCTGTAATATGCTAATAAAACCAAGAGGAAAGATAACAGCAGTAAAATCGGGCCATCTAATTAGAAGACATAAAATACTGCCTTCCCCAACCTTAAGAGATTTGTTCTGGGCATGTCTCATCATCTTACCAAAGCAGCCCAACTATATATCTTGCCATGTGATAATAGTAGAAGTCATATCTTCCCCTAAATGAGACTTGTGTGTATCCTTGGGTTGGTCAACAAGTCCACCAATTAAAGGAGAGATTTAGGTCTGAGAGCTTGGACTATTCTACAATGGAGTCTACGTAAAGTGTTTTGACTTGACATAAACCCATATAATGGGCTACTTACCAGGCATCCGGTATTAGAAATGTTGTCTCTAGCCTCCTAACCAGCAGTAAATGTTACGAAATCAGGTCTGTTTCTACCAAAATTTACAAGCAAACTCAGCTGTCTCTTTTCTAAGGAAATGTTCCCGCTATACAAAGGGTTACCTCTGAACAGTATCCCCATTATTTTGCCCATGACTCCATTCCTAATTTTCTGTTTTCTGGCAGCTGCTCTCTAACTTACAAATAATGTGTCTTTGTTTAGAGTGCCTTAAAACACACACACACACACACACACACACAAAACTGTGTATTATGGAAGTGGAAGAGATCTCAATTTATTTTACTTTGAAACCTGAGAAATCAATAACATAAACCATATGTTAATTATAGGACTTGGTGATAAATAAAGTATGACATTCTATGCAATGGCAGAAATAATAGGGTTGATGGTGTTGGCACTGGCAGAGAGAGAGAAGGGAAAAGAGCTCTTTGGAAGGAGGCCTTCAGAAGTCTTATGATATGGGAGAATATGAGAACAGACCTTATTTTCTATATTCATGTAATTCATCAATCTGTCAATCAATCAGCTTTGGGGGAAGTGCCCCACTGTGTTCCAGGCACTTGGATAGGGGTTGAGGATACAAAACAAAAATGAGATAGTCCTTGTCTTTAAGAAGCTTACTCTCTGGGGCAACTAGGTGATGTAGTGGATAGAGCAGTGAACCTGGAATCAGGAGGACCTGAGTTCCAATTTGCCCTCAGACACTAACTTACAAGCTGTGTGACCCCCTAGGGCAAATAACAACTCCAATTTCCTTAAAAAAAAAGTTTACACCAGCGGGGGTGGCCCACCCATGTTCACATATGTAGGTACACTGACAAGTACTTAACAAGTAAAGAAAAGAGGGAGGCATTGAGAGCTGGGAGATCAGGAAGGAGCCTCATGAAATATGGGGAAGCAGAGCTGAGCTTGGAAGGAAGCTAGGGGTTTGAAGAGATGGTGGTAAGGAAGACAATCTAGGCACAAGGATGGCCACTGGATACTATGAAATATTCATTATAACCAAGAAGAAAAATCAAAAGCTGTCTGAATACTTTGCTACGACCTAAAGTCCTGAAAATCGTGAGAGACAAGCACTTAAAATCAGAACTTTTTAGAGCATAACAACCTCACCTCACATTTATATAGCATTGGAAAGCTTATGCAAGACTTTCACATTTGTCCTTCTCACCTGATCTTAATAACAGTCCTAGAAGGTGGGGGCCATAGTTATCATCGCCACTTTACAGATAAAAAACTAACCCTCAGAAAAGTGGAGCTAAGAAAAGGTCACCATCAGGATTCAAACTCACATCTTTCTGTCTCCAAATCCAGCAGCCTGCTGTCATTCAGTTGAGTCTCCATGACCCCATCTGGGGTCTTCTTGGCAGAGAGACTGTAGTGGTTTGCCATTTCCTTCTCCAGCTCATTTTACAGATGAGGAATCAGAAGCAAATAAGGTTAAGTGATTTGCCCAGGATCGCGCAGCTAGTGTCCGAGGCCAGATTTGAACTCAGGGAGATGAGCCTTCCTGACTCCAGGGCTGGCACTCTCTATCCACTGAGCCCCTTAAGCTGCCCTTTCCACTGTCTTGTAGGGTTTTGGTTTTTTTTTTTAAGGACTAATGTTTGAAAATGAAACATACCTTTATTTTAGCCAGTAAAATAAAGGAACTGAGATTTCAACTATGGCTCGCTAGAAGAGAATGTTACCAGTGGGGATTGTTTCATTCTTTGTATAGGAGTGTCATAAAAGCTTAACACAGTGCCTGGCATAAAGTACAGTCTTAATAAATGCTTACTGATTGATAATGGTTTGGTGAACAGTATCAATCAATTAGGCAACAAAGAATTTAGTAAAGGCTTACAATGTGTACCAGGTATTGTGTTAAGTGCTGAGGACACAAAGAGAAAGCAAAAATACTCTTTTCCCTCCCCTTAAAGAGCTTACATTCTAATGTATATAAATAGGCATATACAACACACATACAAAATAGATACATGATAACCTTGGAAAGGAAATCACTAGCACCCGGGAAGACCAGGAGAGGTCTCCTATAGAAGTTGGCATTTGAGCAAAGTCTTTGAAGGAAGAAAGGTCAAAGCAGGGATGGTGGACATGTCACTGAAGAGGCAGGGATGGGTGATAGAGCATTTCTGTTAGCAATAGCAAGCAGGCCCATAAGGCTGGGCCTCTGGGTTTGTGGAAAGAAGTAATTTATAAGATTACTGGAAAGAGAGAAACAACAAATGAAGGAAGGAGTCTTAAGAATGCATTTTCAATCCTCCCCTCCACACACATTGCAACCAATATTTGTAGCTTTAAAGGGTTATCTAAAGCCTTCTAACATATGTAGGATTTATAGCCAGCCTTTACCTCTTTCTTGTGATGCCTTCCATCAACTCCTCCTGTCAACTTCCAAATATGACCTCTCCCCACTCCTCTTCCTTCCCCCTTTTTTGGGCTTCATTCTGTCGAGTACCCTCTGCTAGTACTAAAATGGTCTTGGATTGCAGACTCTTAGAAGAGGGAATGACTGTTTAAACAAGTACCTAGCAAACCTCTCTCTACATACATGGATGCTTACATGCTTCATATAATCATGACATCCTCCTCCTCCTTTCTTTCTTCTGGGGACTCATTTCCTCTAGATCCCTTAAAACCTGATGGCCATGAAATGCTTACTAACCCAACAGGCCCTTTTCCATCAACCCCAGGCCCAATCTGGTTCCCCAAGAGCCTAAATTCTAACCTATGCTCCATAAACGGCTTGATGATTTGAAGGCAAAGGAACTTGGGGGTAGAACTATGTGAGATTCTGGGCCCAAAGAAAGAAGCCACCCACAGACATAGTAAAGCCAGGAAACTCTGGTGAAGCTCAGTACAATTTCAAGAGTCTTTTGGATTCTCTTTTAGAATTAAACTCATTTCAGTTCGAATCACCCCCACCCCCACCCCATTAGGATGTAAGCTAAGCACTTAGCATAGAGTCTGGTATATAATAAGCATTTAATCAATACCCTCCCTCTCTTCCTCCTCTTCCCTGCCCCCCCCCTTACACACACACATACACATCTAGTTTTGTATTTTTTTGTAATTATCAGTTTTACCATAGGGCCTGGTATACACTAAATGCTTAATATATGCTTGTGGTCAGGTACTGGGAAATTTGAGATAAAAATTAAATGATATGCATTTAGCAGAGCATAAATTTAGCATAGCAGGCCCTCGAAAAATGTTTATTAACATTTTTTAAGTGACTGAGCAACTCTGTCCTAATGGAAGGAGGGAATATATATATATCTAAACACACATATCCATACATATACAGACATATATACAAATATATGTGTATATATGTATGTTTATAATATAAATATTACAATACAAGAAAACAAAGTAATGGGGAGGGGGGTGTAGGGAGCACTGACAGTGGTTTGTAGGAAAGTGTCCTGAAGCTGAGTTCTGAAATACTGTAGGTATTCTGAGACACAGAAGAGAGGAAGAAGTTGGTTCCAGCTATGGGAGAAAGCCCATGCAAAGGCACAGCCTCCTAGAGGGAGGGACTTAGTGGAGGATGGAATGTTGTGTAGGCTACTTTGGCCAGAAGGTAGAATGTGTGAAGGGGGGGTGTGGGGGTGGTGATGTAATAAGCCCAGAAGGGCAGGCCAGAGCCAGACTGGGAAAGACTTCAAATGACACTTCACAGAAAACAAAATCTAATGGGAGGCAAGCGGCACTCAGGATCAAAGTATCAGAGATTTAGAGCCAGAAGGGACTGTATAGACAGACCCCTCATCTCCCAGATGAAGCAGCTTAGTCTCACATGGGCTAAGCATCTTGGCCAAGGCCAGATCAGTAGCAAGAGATAGAAGGGGAATGTAAACCCAGGGCCTTTTTCCACTGAAAAGGTTCTTATCATATTTGACTCTACATAAGAATATTTTGAATGTTCTTTGATGAAGATATTAGAGCTAACTGCAAACTACAAAAAGCTGTCTAGTATTTAGAAGAATTTTCTTATAACGTGTCTAACTCTTATATGCCTTCATCCTGACTCACCCAGCTTCGCCCCTTGACTCTGTCTCCCTATTCCACTGCATCCTTACATGATAAAAATAATAAAAAAGGTGTGGCTAGACTTCCATGCTGAACCAAGTGAAAATGATCTTCCTATCTTGCCTTTGTTTTCTTCAGGGAAAGAAAAACTCAAGAGGGACAGGGCAAATAGAAGACAGATCTGGGCCCAAGCGCTGGGATGATATTGGCATGGCAGCTCCCTGATTACAAAGTCCCTATCATTGGGTCACTTTGCTTTCCAACATGCAACAAGTTGTAAATATCAAAATTAGTCAATGTCACCCTTGGGGGGGGGGGCTTATTTTTCTCCAAATGTCATTTTCCAAATTAAATCTGAGTGACCCAAAAGGCAATGGAGAGAAACATGGTGGCACAAACAACCTGTATTTCCAATGATAACCAGTGCTTAAGAAGTGGCATAAAGGATTGTTGTTTTCTTTTTGGACTGGACATGCGATTTCATTTAGAGAACTTCTGACAGGGAAATTCCCTCTCACTGCAGATATGCAACTCTACTTAAACTTTTATTATTTTAGAGTCTCCTGATGTACTGGGAAGTTAGGTGACTTGCTGACGGTCACAAAGTCAGAGGCAGCATTTCATTCAACCCAAATCCTTCTCTCACTAAACTCTAAACCATGCTGCCTTTGACAGTATAAAGGAAATTGGTGAGGAAAGATACAAATAGAATAGGGCATGAGCTGGTCTTGTGATACAAGTGAGGGCAGAGACAACCCAAGTGCACCACTGGTACCTTCAAAATGTAAGTAGCACGAGAAAAATCCCCCCAACATACTGGATGGGCTCCCCTATGGAGTATCAATGGAAAAGCATAGACTCAAGAGTCACCCAGAATGAGAAGACATTGAAGGGCTGCAATCTGACCAGTGGAGGGAATACCATACACACACTGATGATATCACACATTCATCAAAGTATATTCTTCACAGGAAAAAAGAATTAAACAGTTTGAATATATGAAGTAAATAAATGATGCTTTGTTTCATGAGTGGTCTTTCACAGAGTGAATGTGAAAGTGAAAGTAACACCAGCATTTTTTTCAATTCCCACATGTTCTGGCCTTGGGTAGAGAGTTCTAGTTTGGGGTGTAGTTCTCAAGTACATGTCTTAAGAAAGGGATGCCAAACAGCAGAACTGCCCTTTGAGGTGTTGGGTTTAAAAGTCTATGACTACGGATAAGTAAAAAACTTGATGTGGCTTTGTTAAATAAACCCATAAAGCAGTGCCCATTTCTGATCAGTCTTGCAGACAAGCTTGGTTGTAAGGAACTAACTTAAGACCACAAAGAACTATGGAACAGTTGTTATCGAAACAAAGAGCACTTATCTTTTTTTAGGTCAAATCACACCGTGAATAATTTTTTAAATGGGACAGATTCCTGGGTGGTACAAGAATTCTAAAGTACACATTTCTATTGCTCATTGGAATGCGCACATTTCTAACCCTCCCTCCCAAGACTCCACATAGCACTTTGTTCACTTTTCTCTAATGCACTCATCATGTATTATTTTGTATTGAATTTATTTCTCCCTTTGTCATATCTCCCTACTACACTTCTTAAGTTCTATGACAGCAGGGATCTGTGGGTTCCCTTGGGGTAAGAAGCCTTATCAAACCCTTTTCACCAAGATAATGTCACCTTCTATATTGCCCTCAGCCTTGGCTAGGATGTTCTGTATACCAGAGGATAGAGACAAGGCCTGGCCCTGTGATTTCATTGTATAAGGTCATTTCCAGATGAGGAAACCCCCTCTCCCGAAGTAGAATGGCAATCTGTAATCTTAAGAGAGTTGCCCAAGGCACTTCCCCAGGTTGACCACGCTGGAATGTATCAGGAACAGTATTTGAACTCAGGTCTTCCTGGCTAAGAGACCAGCTCTCTAACCCCTTACACTACACTTCCTGTTTCAAACAGAAGGTTCTTAATAAATGAAATGAAGGAAACAGAACCTGTTACTTATGGTGATTTTTAAAATTTTGGTCCCTAAAATTCAGTGCTTCAATAGATCTGGAATTTCATCAATTTAGGTACTACATCCAAAGCAGGAGAATGGAGTCCACCCATGCCTTCTTGCCCCATGTCTGTCCAGCCTCCCATAAATTCTGCCCAGTGAGTCCACCCACTTGGTGGAGGGCGTTTCTCCGGGTGTCTCATTGTTATATGCCTGACAGTAGAGCCCAAAGGCTGTCCATCTGTTTTCCCCTCCCTCTCTATAGGACCTGCTGCCTTCTTTGCTGGCTCTCTGTTTATCTGACAACATCCTTTACACTTGGGCTTCATTCATGCACTTCATTGTTGGTAATGTACTATGGCTTGTTTATGCTCACCATATGTCCTCCATTGTTCTCTGGCTCACCCACACCCTAAATGTGTCAAGAAAACAACAAATGATAAGACTCCCATGCCTTTCAGATCAGGTATCATACATAACAATGACTTTAAATAGCCACAGGCCACTGAGAGGTCAACTGATGTGAGCTCTACTTTGGGGGAGCCAGTTACCTCCCTCCCAAGTCCACCAAGGACCCCAAACTGCTGCCACCCGAGGATGCAGGAAGAGGTTCTGTTGTCCAACATTAGGAGTTGCCTATCCCAGAAGCCATTGTGGGAAATGGCTTGTTTTGGACAGATCTCATGTTATAATGCTAGTTTACTGATTGAATGGTTCTTCAAAGTTGTTGGTTTTAGGATGAATGAATGAAAATGTATTTATTAAAAAGGGTTTGTTTTGCATAAAGGACTGTACTATGAAGTGGGGATACAGAACAATAAATAAGATAGTCCCAGCTCCCAAGGAGCTCATGGTCTAATAGGAAGGACAATTTGATAGAGAAGTTTTCAGTGGTAGTTCAGATGGGAAGGTCCCATGGGCCTTGGGAGCAGCAGCAAAGCAACGACACTTTCACTGTTAAAATTGTACCAGTTTCTGATATTGAACCATTTGGCAGTGCCCAATTGGCATGAAATTTGTTTTCTGGGTCTGGTTTTTTTGAGGGGGGGGGTTGAGGCAACTGGGGTTAAGTGACTTGCCCAGGGTCACACAGCAAATAATTTTCAAATGTCTGAGGTCATCTTTAAACTCAGGTCCTCCCAACTCTGGGGATGGTGTTCTATCCACAATGTCACCTAGCTGCCCCTTTCTGGGTCTTTCTGGCTGTAATAAAAGTAGGTGCCAAGTCACAACTTCACAAAGGGTGATTCTCAGGATGGTGGTTGGCCTAGAAGCAGGAGGAAAGGGGTGCTGCCACGCCTGGGTTCTTGGGCTCCTCTGTCAATGACATTTGGTCAGCAGTTGGTGCTGGTGAAGACTGCAGGCTCTTCATCCACAGTGATTTCTCCCCTTGATGTCCAATGTTGGCTACGGGGCCTGGGCTAGATCTTACCAGGTAGTTGTTTTATGTTGACCAATATATGATATTCAAGATTCTTACAGACAAGCATGAAGCTTCCTCTCTTCTCATATTTAAGACACCCTCCACAGCTCATGATACTTTAGTGAGACTGTGATTTCACTGGAGCGAATGCTGCTTGTAACCAAAGCAGATAACACCTCCTCCATCCTTTCTGTGTGATCCTCAGCCACGTTTTCCAATGCAAACTCCACAAAGAATCTTCCCAAAGTGACAGAGGCTTGCTTTTTATTTTTTCTGATGGTGCAGGCATTCGTGTCTCTATCACTGTGGCTGTCTATTCAACATCTCCTAGTCTCACTATAACTGACTCACTTCTTGTATTAGCCTTACAAATTACTGATAATAACCCTCATATACAAACATGCCTTTCAGCCTCCTCATGCCCATCATGCATTTTCCCTACTGCACTTTAGGTCACCTCTAATTTCAGTTCTTCCAAGATCATGGTATTCCATGATTTATAGCCAAATATTATCATTGGGAGTATATAAAAAAGCAGACACATCACCTTGCCAACAAAGGTCCATATAACCAAAACTATGGCTTTTCCAGGAGCAATGCATGGCTGTGAGAGTAAGCTGAGCAATACAGAATCTACATTTTCAAACTGTGGTGCTGGAGAAGACTTTTGAGAGTCCCTTGGACAGTAAATAGATCAAATCGGTCAATACTTAAAGAAATTTATTCAGACTATTCATTGGAAGGGCAAATGCTGAAAAGGAAGCTTAAATGCGCTGGCCACATAATGAGAAGACAGGATTCACTGAAAAAGATCCTGATGTTGGGAAAGACTGAAGACAAAAGGAGAAGGGGATGGCAGAGGATGAGATGAACAGAAGGTGTCATGGAAGCAATGAACATGAACTTGGACAGACTTTGGGAGACAAGGGAGGATACAAGGGCTTGGAGTTCTATGTTCCATGGGGTCCGAAAGAGCAGGACATGACTGAACCACACGACAAGAACATCCTCAGGAAAATACTCGGATTAAAGGAATGGGTTTTTGTGGCCATGACCTGTTGGAAATCCCTGTGAGACTTTGATGAAGTCATTTAAATACTCTGGGCTGCAGACAAGATAAGATTCCTTTCAGTTCTATACACAGTCCCCAAAGACAGGTTGGCACATGGAAGCCATCTTCAAAGTATGGTTGGGGATTCCTGGGAATCCCTAAGAACCTTTCAGGGAGTCTACAAGATCAAAATTTTTTCATAATATATAAGTTGGATGATTTAATTTCTAATATGGTAAATATCACTAGATAATAAACCATATAAACAAAAGCTTTTGGGAGTAGGGTAGGTTCTTGATAATTTTCTAAAGTATGAAAGAGTGTTGCTGCTGCCATAATGGATAGAAGGTAGGAATTGGGGGGGGAAAAAGGGACCTTGATTCAAATGCCACCTGAGAGACAAACTACAGGGCCCCTAGGCAAATCATTTAATCTAAGCCTTAGTTTTTTTTTTTTTTTTCCCCAAATGGGGACAGCAATAGTAGCTAAAAATGCAAGTTATTATCATGCATTACAAAGAATGTTGACCATCATTGGTCAAAAGAGTTTCTTTACCCAGAAGCTCCATATAACAGTGAAATCAGATCCAATTCCCACCTGGTGTTTTGCAGTTTAGATGAAAAAGAACGGGGAAGAGAGGGCCCTAGAAAGTTCTATGAGAAACGTGAAGCAAGAGGGATCAATTCCAAGAAGATGGGTCCTGATCTGGATGGTCCTTGAAAGAAGGCAACAGTTTTCTATAGCTTTGGGTTGTCCTTTACCAAGTCTTCAGTATGTGCTGTTTTAATATGCGATGATTATTCTTGGTAAATTTCTGAAATCTGAGGCATTAGTTATAAAATGAGTGTGTCTAGCTTGATCAATTACCCTTTTAAGTAAAAAATTCTGTAAAATGGGCTTTTAAACTGAAAAATGGTCCTACATTAAAAAAAAGTAACATTCACAGATAGTAAGTTAACACTGTTACTGTGACAAGTTTAAGAAAACCTGTTTTAAACAGAAAAAGATTCTATGTCACAGACTTTGTGTATGACCAAAATGACTTTCTATTCATGATCTAAGATGGATGGGCCAAGCATGGAGCAGCAATACTCATAAGTTATCTAACTCTTCATTTAATTTCTTACTATAAATATATACAGGTGGTCCCTTTGCTATAGTTTATTGAAAATTAATTTTAGAAATATGAATAGATAAAAAGGAAAAATAAAGTAAGAAACAACCAATAAAACATTTCCTAGGAATAAGAGCCACCCAAAATCAGAATGGGTTCTTTGGAAGGTAATAGATTCTCCCTGACAAGGATTGGAGCCATGAGTGATGGCTGAAGACTTTGTGGGAATGCTGTATTCTTCTTCTGGTCTGGAAAGAGCAAGATGACCTCTGAGGTCCCTCTTCCACTCCTTGGGGTTCTATTATTTTGTGTGAAAGCTCTAGGCAATCCAGGCCTCCTGCTCAATTCTAGGCCTCATTCACTGTCTATGTGCAGTAAAAGTGGCATCTAACTATGGGTCATGGTCTGGGCAAGAAGCCTTTTTAATCTCCTCTGACTGGCCCTCAATCATGTAGCTAGTATCTTTTGGTGGGGGGGGGAGGGGCAGGCGAAGCCACTGGGGTTAAGTGACTTACCCAAGGTCACACGGCTAGTAAGTGTTAAGTGTTTTGAGGCCGTATTTGAACCCAGGTCCTCCTGACTCCAGGGCCAGTGCTCTATTCACTGTGCCACCTAGCCGCCCCAAGCTAGTAAGTATCTAAGGGAGGAGTTGAACCAGGGTCTTGCTAATTCCAAGTTTAATGCTCTATAACAGAGATACCTTAGGAAAGATGGAAGAAACGATCCACAAAAGAAGCCAGCAAGACAAAGGCTCTAAGTTGGCAGAGGGAAATCAAGCTACAGTTAGCCCTTCTACATCAAGGGGGTCAGGGGCGTCACACCCCCATAATCTGGAAAATCCATGTAAAATTTTTTGGCCCTCTCTTTGTACCAGAAAAGACATTTGAATCTTTTTCTTTTTATTTAATGGAGTGTTTACAGTACCTTATTGTAAAATTTGGTTTAAGTATTTGGTCATAGGCTATATTATACAATACTATGCATACGTGTTGTGCATTTCTGAGTTCCTAAACATTTTCTGTGTCATCTGCTGGCCTCTGCATGTTTTCCGTAGCTTTTGCAAAACTCCCCCCAAATTTCCATTTATTTTTTTTTCTAAATTTTAATTAACTATTTTTAGTTTAGAACATTCAGTTCCACAAGATTTTGAGTTTTAAATTTCCTCCCCCTCCTTTTCTGCCTCCCTCCCCAAGAAGGCATGCAATCTGATATAGGCTGTACACATACATTCCTATTAAACATATTATCACATTAGTCATGTTGCAATTAAGAATTATAACCAATGGAATGAGTCATGAGAAAGAAGAAACGAGACAAAATAATCCCATTTCATTTCTTATGCCGACTGGCAACAAACTGAAACTGTGATGGGGAAAATCACTATGTGAGGGATAACTGTCGTATCTATTGATGAGGGTCACAAAGGTCTGACTCTTTGTGATCCCAGGAACCACAGTGTCCATGGGGTTTTCGGTTTGTCATGGCCTCCTCCATCCACACAGCTAGTAAGTGTCTGAGCCTGGATTTGAACTCAGGTCTTTCTCACTCCAGGTTTAGTGATCTACTTACTGAGTCACCTAGTTGTCTCCTAGGATCCCAGAAGAGAAAGGTAAAAAGAAGAACCCAGCCAGACAAGGTGATCTAATGGGAGACCCTTCTCATACATGATGAGTCTAAAGCTAGCTAGGGCAGCTAAGAACTCCTTTCTAGTAGTAACAGGATGTTATAGTGGATGAACCACTGCACTTTGCATTGGGAAAACCTGCAGGTGAATCTTGCTTCCAACACTTAGTGACTCTGGGCAAATCTGGGCAAAAAAACCTGTTCTCTGCTAAAACCAAGAGGATGAAGCTAATGTAAAGTCCTGGGCTGAGGGTTTTATTTTTAAAGAATTGATGCTTTTTCTTTCTTTTCTTTTTATATCTTTGTCATTTTGGGATACATCTCCTGGCCCCACTCCAGAACTGAACCCTTCTTTGTAACAAAGAAATCGAAGTTAAGCAGAAAGGCTGCCACAGGGACCGTATCCAACAAGGCATTCCCCTGTAGCAGTCACATTTCTTGGCAGGGGTGAGATCGGCTGGCTGTTCATTATCTATTTTCTGCAACCATGACTGCTTTTTCAGCCGCTCCTTCCTGTTCCTTCGTCACTGCTGAGGTGATCTTTTCATTTACCCAGCTGTAATCAATGTGTACACTGTTTTATTTTTTTTTCACTAGTGCTTATTTTACTTTGTTCTTTCAGACACATTTTCCCATGACTTGCCACATAATAACATTTCATCAAATCAAGAAGTGTTTATTATCAAGTACCTACTATGTGTCCAGGTGTGCTATGTAAGTGCTGGAGATATTAAGGCAGACAAAAACTGTCCCTGCACTCAGGGCTCACAGAGTAATGACAGAGACGACATGGAACCCACCACTATGTACAGCTGAGTGGGATAAATTGAGGGAGAATCTCAGAGGGAAAGCACAAGCATTAAGGGAGACTGGGAAGAAAAGGTGTCTTGTAGAAGGGAGGATTTTAGTTGGGACCTCAAGGGAGCCAAGAGACTGAGGCAAGGAGAGAGAAATCAAGGCATTGGGGAGGCGGGGTATGTTGGGAGGAGAGAGCAGCTGGTGAAAAGGCAGGAAGTAGGGAGATGGAAGTGTGAGTGTGTGTGTACACACCCATGTGCATGTGTGTGACAGCAAGGAGTCCGGTGTCACTGGATTGTAAAGCACATGGAGGGGGAGCTGATCGCCAATGGACAGATACCACCTGTTTCTAGTTCTTTGCAAAAAAGATTTTTAAAAAAGCACTGCTATGAATATTTTGGTGAATGTCAGAACTTTGTTTCTGCTCCTATATTGTTTAATTTAAAAAACAACTTCTCAATACAGTATAGGGGACATTTATAAACTTTTAAAAATAGAAGTTCACTGTAAAAAATAAATAAATGAATATATATATTTTTTTGATTGAACACAACCTCAACATGAATAATCAGTGTGAAGTGTATTGCCAAAAAAGTTAATGCAATTTTGGGCAATATGAACACTGTTGAAGGTATATGGTCCAGAACAAAGGAGTATAGTCCTGCTAGATCCTGTGCTGATCAAACTACATCTGGAATATGTGGTTTTCATACTTTCTGGCAAACAGGAGGTACTTAATAAATGCTTACTGCCTGACTAAAATGCTATGTTTGGTAGTTAGGTGACACAGTAGATAGATAGAGGATGGGGCCTGGAGTCAGGAAGACTTGAGTTCAAAGCCAGACTCAGGCAGCAACTGTGTGATCCTGGGTAAGTCACTTAACCTTGTCTGCCTCAGTTTCCTCATCTGTAAAATAAGCTGAAGGAAATGGGAAACCACTCCCACAACTTTGCAAAAGAAAACCCCAAATGGGGTCACAAAGAGTCAGACATGACTGAAGATAATTGAATACCCACATTTTGTTGAAGGATACTAGCAAATTCTAGTGAAGTCAGTGGAAAGTGAATGGCATCCCAAAAGAGTTCCAAACCAAGACATATGGAACCATTGGTTTTAAAACTGGAAGGGACTTCAGAGGTTATCTAGCCCAGATGGTGAAAGTGAGGTCTAGAGAGATAGTGGCTTCTCTAGTGCATGGAAGAATTAAGACCTGAACTCAGACCCTTAGAATGTAAGCTCTTTGAGGGCAGGCACAGTCTTTCTTTATTCTTGTATCTGTACGAGGCAGACTATGTTTATTTAGCACAGTGCCCAGTATACAGCATGAACTTAATAAATGCTTGTCAACTTGACCTTTGGTTTCTCACTCCATTGCTTTCTATTAGACAATGCTTCCTCTCAAATATAAAGTATTCTCACTATAAATCAGTGAAATGTTAAGCTCAAAATGCTTTTTGCAAACTGTAAATGTGAGCTCTTGATGAAGGGAGGAGCAAACCTAGTAAACTCCCATATGAGGAACTCCTTCTACTGATGCAGGTCAATATCTTCCTTTAAACTCACAGTAGAAGAGAAATCCCTCCCAGGGTACTGGGAGGGCAAGTGACGTTATATTAGGGATTTCTGGCCTGTAGGGGTTGAGCAAGGTGGGCACAGAAGTCCCTTCCAAATCCTTCGATTCCAACTTCCAATTCTAGGATTCTGTGATTTGCCCAAGGTCACATGCCAGTATATGTCAGCGCTAAGGCCCCAAAGTGATCTATCAACCACTCCATGACTTCTTCCAAATTGCATAATCATAAATATTATTGTCTTGAGATTATTTAACTCAATTAAATTGGGGTGATAAAGCCACCCATCACAATAAATTTTGTTTATTTAAAGAATTGCCAGGAAAGGGTCTATATGAGCTTGAGAGCAGAGCGACAGACTTGTGAGACCTTAAAAAAAAAAGTGGCAGGATTCTGAAATTAGTCTGTGTCTAAGAAGCCAGGGAGAACTCTAGACGAGCAGCTGATAAGTGATGTCTAGGGCCTGAAGCTGGATTAGCTCCTAGAGAGGCTTAGTGCAGGGCAGGGCTAGGTGAGGAATGGGCCTGAAAAAGCAGGAGAAACACGGAACACACTGGGCAGTCCAGGTCATACACTATTAAGCAAGCAAGCATTTTATTAAAAGGGTTGGGCACTGGGCTAGTAGTCAGGGATTCAAATATAAGGTAGAGACAGTCCCTGCTCTCAAAATTATATTCTTCTGTACCGCACGTACATACATAGACTATACAAAATAAATACATCAGGCCAAAAAAAATTATTAAGCACCTACTTAGTGTCTGCTCTCAATGAGCTCCCGGTCTAATCAGAGAGGATAACATGTAAACTACTATGTATAAAGAATAAATTGGAGATAATCTCTGAAGGAAGGCATTGACATTCAGGTGACTTTCTGTGGGACACACTCACTGCTGTGAAGCTGTCACCTGAGCTGTGCCTTAAAAGAAACCAGAGATTCTAAGTGAAGGTGAGGAAAGAGTATTTTCAAGGTGTCCAGGGAGGCTTGGGCAAAGGCAGAGAGATGGGAAATAAGAGTCTTGTGTAGGAGCTAAAGGAAAATGAAGCCATTTTGACTGGACCAGAGTTCACTCTCTGCTATAAATGCTGTAAGAAACAAAGACAGACTACTATTACTGTAATTGCCTAAAATTGAAACACATTCAATAGGTCACAGCCCACAGTAAAAGTCCAATGCAGCATGACTGGTCAATGAGATGGAAGGCAAAAGAGTCTGCTTCTCCACACTAGCATTTATTCTTGGCCACTATGGTACTGGTTAAAATGATACATCTCATTAAACCTTCTTTATATTATATATGTTTCAGTCATTCACATTTAAATGTTGGGCATTTTTTTTCTTTTAAAGAAGGCTTCTAGTGGCATGAAATATAAAGTTCTATATGAAAGTTAATGCCAAATGCTATATGAGACCTTCTTTTAAACGTTGGGTTGCCTCAACCAGACAGATCAGGAAGATTTTAGATTTTTCCCAATTTCCTCCTGGAATGACATCATTCAGCATGGTGTGCTTGTTCCCTGAATTTCTTGCCTTGTTTTTGGAATCACCTTATTATGCAACATCTGCTCCGAATTTCTAATGTGATAAACAGTAAGTGTGCTGGTGGCAGATGGTTAATGACCAGGAGCAGAAACACAGCATTAGAGGCTGCCTTGTATTCTGAGGAGCGACATTTTCATGTTAATTTACTCTGTGTTCCGCAAAGATGGAACAAATCACCTGCTAGTGATTCAGGCAAAGTTAAAAACCACCAGGTGCCTAGAGAGACAGACACGGGGGAAGGGGGGGGGAGGGTGTAGAGCAAGATGGAGGGAATGTGGGGGAGAGGGAGAGACAGAGAGAGACACACACACACACACACAGACAGACAGAAGGGCCCATTAGGGCTTTTTTTGCTTCTTCCCCCATTTTAGGGGTGGGAAGACAGGGGAAATGGGCCGTTTCCCTCATCTGAAGCCCAGTGAACTAGTCACTTTCTATTATGTCAGACAGGGAAAGATGATTCAGTTTTAAGCATCCCACACTAACATAAAAGCCACTGTTTACAGCAAGCAGATATTATTCATGAAAGCAGATATTTCCTGGAGGCAGAAAACAGGTGCTGTCAGAGCATCTGTCAGGAGTCTCTGCAGTCTGGATTTTGTACAGTAAACCTAATAACATGTTTTATTTCTTTTGCTGAAAGCACTATAAACAACAGGTATCTAAAATAAATCCACTCTAAGAGAAAATCAGATTTAATTCATAAATAAGTACCATAGATTGAATTCTGCTGGCTTTTTCTGAGCTCTACACTGCTTTATTTACTGAGAATCACATAGAGGTATATGGAAAATTATTTCTGTTCTGAGGTGGATTCTGTCAGGAGGCCAGATGGTATGGCGAGGAGACAGGACTGGACTCAAAGTACCCTGTGCTTGCTTGCTTGCTCCCTCTCTCCCTACCCCCCCACCACCCAGTGACGCCATCTCTGCTTCAAATTGCTATCTGTAAATGGCACTGAGAACCAGCCAACATTTACAGAATATCCAATATATGCAAAGCACTGTGCCAAGGAAAAGAAAGGCTAGTTGCCTTTAAAGAGCTTAGATAGTGATAATAACAAGAACATCAATAATTTCTTTTTTTTTAAAGCAATCGGGATTAAGTAACTTGCTCAAGGTTACACGGGCAGGTGTTTCTGGGTGGGTGCTGAGCCCGGATTCCATCCCCAGGTCATCCTGACTATGGGGCCAGTGCTCTTACTCGCTGAGCCACCTGGCTGCCCCAACATCAATAATTTCAATAACATGTACATTACACCTTAAGGTTTACAAAGCGTCTGAAAGGCGTTCAAGTGCTGCACTTACAGGTAAGGAAACAGGGTTCAGGTTGAGCCAGGTTAACTGATTTAGGAAAACAAACAGGTGAGATAGGGAGAAAGATAGGACATTTATTAAGCACACGCCACTTGCTAAGCCCCAAGGACAGAAACACAAGCCCAAAAGAGTCCTGGCTTTCAAAGAACTTACATTTTAATTGGTCCTCCCTCCCAATAAGGGTGAGAGGGGCAGGGAAGTGAGGAAACTGTGGGGAATGGCCAAGGCTGCAGGGGTGTTGTGGGAGTCACGATCACACAATTTGTACACTGAATTTAGCTTCCTCTGCTTACCAATTGTGTGACTGTGGCTCCCACAAAACCCCTACAATAAGGCATAAAGAGAATGGAATCCTATTGGGCATCACTGGGTGGGCAACTCAGTGGTTCAATGGATGGAGTGCCAGAGTTGTCAAGAAAAACTGAGTTTGAATCCTGCCCTAGATATTGTCTGGGTGGCTATGTGCAAGTCACTTACTTCTTCATCTGAAAAACGGGGAAAATAAAAATCCCTACCTTTCAGAGTTGTGAGGACTAAATAAGAAAACATGTATAACACTCTGTAAATTCTATTATAATAATAGCTATTACCAAAGTTATTTCTTTTAAATTGGGGGAGATGAATAAGAGGGAGAGAAAATAAATACTTGCTGGTTGAAAAAACAAAAGACAAAAACCTTCAAGTGTTTCCTTCACTTTTAGGGTATGTTAGTGCTATAGCGTCAGGGATTCTGGCCATGGGGGAAGGAGGACTCAGACACCTGGTTCCACAATGTGCCAGTGCTCATTAAGATCTCTCCAAGCCCATTCCTTGTATACGAATGCAGAATTAAAAAAAGACCGAATAAAAAATGTATTTTATTTTTAAATTGTTTCCTCTAGTTCCTATATATAGGTTTTAAATGAAAAGCACTAGAGATGTCCAAAGAACTGATGTTATTCCCATGAATTCCACACTGCTGTTGTTTAGCCAGTCAAATTCCTCATCTTTTTCTTGATTAACCAACTTCTATGCTACTTAAAAAAAAAATTCAAGCCTGAGATTTAGGCATAATGTGGTAAAGACACACACTAGCCTACCCTGCATCCAGAAGGAACAAATCACCCTGGCTTTTGGGAATGTAAGTTTAAATAAAGCCCACACATTTAAATGGGGTGTAAATGCGTAGGAAAAACTGCTAAAGGATCTGTCCTGCTCAGGCCCTTACCTTTCCCTTAGGTCCGATGTACATCAGGTCTCCTCTTGTCATTCCCCTACACCCATCTCAGAATCCTGAGCTTTATTCAATTCTTCACTCAGCTGTCACCTCCCCAGCAGTTGTCCCTGAACTATATAATTTATTAATGAGCTATCTCTCCCTTCTCAAGTTATTTTGGATTTATTCATCTGGGAACACCACATTCTATCCCAGAAGTAGAATATAAGCTCCCTTTGGGCAAGAACTGTTCTTTTTTTTTGCTTTTGGGGTTAAGTGACTTGCCCATGGTCACAGGGCTATTTTTTGTGTTAAGTGTCTGAGGCCAAATCTGAACCCAGGTCCTCCCTACTCCAGGGCTGGTGCTCTATTCACTGAGCCACCTAGCCGCCCCTGGGACTGTTCTTTACTTTGCCTCTGAATTATCAAAACTCTTTTGCCTAGTAAAGAAGTCCCTAATAGTATTTATATAGCTTTTAAAGATTCACCAAATGCTTTACAATGATTATCTCTTTTGTTCATCACAACAACCCCAGGAGGGAGGTGTGCTATCATGATCCCCCCATTTTACAGATGAAAATGAGGCCAAAAAAATGGTTAAGTGACTTGCCCGGGGTTACTCAACTACTAAGTGTCTGAGGCTAAGTTTGAACTCAGGAAGATGAGTCTCTCTGATTTCAGGCCTGGCACTCTATCCACTATGCCACCTAGCTGCCTAGAAGGGACTGGATCCATTATTTTACAGAGAATGAAAGTGAGAACCAGAGATGAAGGGATTTCTCTACACACAACACTATCAGATTTACAAAATTCAAGAGAAGTCTTTAGAGCAGTTTTGACTGTAGAAAACCAGGCTGGAGAGAATGTCAAGTTGTAGCCAGAAAAATGAGCCATTAAACAGCTAAATTCATCAGTAACAGGGAACACATTTCAGCCCCTACCAAAAAAGGCACTTCTTACTCTGAGCAGAGAAAAACTACTTATAAGTAAAATGACGGAGCCCTCAAAAGATGCTCTAACTTATTGGCAAATTTTGAGCTGCGAAGCTCCGGATTTCTTATTTAGAAGAAATTCCTTGTTTCTTATGAGTCTTTTAAAATCACCCAACTACATATGTGATATGTTGGATTAAATTCAGATGTCTGAAAATTGAGGGTCTTTTCATAGTGACCTAGGATAAACATCTACAAATCTAAGAGAAATAGACTGAAATTCACAATATAATAAAACCTGGAGTAATCAAACACCAACAGACTAGAACCTATGAAGGCAGAGAATTAATTCTCTGGCAGAGCCAGTATGGTCAACTTGAGAGGCCAGAAAGTCTGGATATGGGGCTTGCCTCTGAGACATATAGGCTGTATGACCCTAGGTAGGTCATTTGGTCTCCTACTGTTCTAGAAATCTATGATTAAGACTAAAAAGGTGATATCCTATATTGCAAGGGAAATTTTCCTCATCAAGGAGTTCCCTATACTAATGAAATCACAAGTTTGGTCTCCATTCTTGCACTAGTCTTTGAAAAAGAAAGAGGTATTCACAAGAAGACAAGCATGCTAAAATTTACCCGTTAAGCTATAAGATTCAACTACAAAAATACTGAGGAATCATAAAAGATGTCCTAAGGATAAACATTGAACTCTAATCATCAAGCAAAATTAAAGTCTGTGCTTATTTACTAAGGCAGGAAGAACTTGAACCCAGGCTGTCTTTGACTCTGAGGTTAGACACTATCCAGGAGTGAGGAACCTGTCGCCTTGAGGTCAGGTGTGGCCCTCTAGGTCCTCAAGTGTGGTCCAAACTTTCTGAAGTTTAGATTCAGTCAAAGGGTCAAACCTGAAGAACTAGAGGGCCACACATGGCCATGAGGCCACAGGTTCCCCACCCTTGTTAACTATGCTGTATCAATGTGAAGGATTATAGCAAAAATTAATTAGTGGCAAATAGAGGAATTAAGTCATCTAAAACAAGCTAATAACTGAATAGTCCTATTAAGTCAGAATGTTAACAATTAAAGAAATATGGCAAACCTATTAGCTCTGGTCATTTTGGTATAGAAATGGTGCAGGCACAATTAGACTGTGATTGAATAAAAAAGAATAGTTTCTTGGTACCTTGATTGTTTCTGTGGGTACGCCTGGGTCTGGAACTTTATCCAAATAGGTGGTCAAGTCTTGATCAACATGTTCAAACACTAGTGTGAGCTTGGTTTCTCTGTCTGTCCGTGAGACTGTACACACATCAAACAACCTAAAAAGAGAGGGAAAGGGAAGATAAGTAGGTAGAAAAAGGCAAAGAAGCAACATGTCTCATACATAGCACTCCATTTTTTTACATAAAAAAAGAAGAAAGGAAAAAAAAATTCTGGAAGTAGGTCCATCCTTTTATGCATTTCTAATGCAAACTGTGTTAAGAGTGTCATTCCAAGGGAACTTGTATTTTGTCAGCACTTAAAGTCAGATAAAAAGCAATCCCATCCCCCAGTTAAGAAATGACCAAAGGATATGAACAGACAGTTTTCAGGGGAAGAAATCTAAGCTAGTCATAAGAAAAAAAATGCTCTGACTAATCATTAGACAAATGCAAATCAGGAGGTTTTGCATCTCATCTATCAGATTGAATTGACCTAAAAAAAAAAAAGAACTGACAAAAAATGGAAAATAATAAATGATGGAAGGACTGTGGGAAAATGAACACACTGATGGTTTGGTTGAGCTGTGAAGTGGTCTAGCCATTTTGGAAAGCAATCTGAAACTATACCCTAGTGCCGATCAAAGGATATATACATTTTAGTGACTTTGGGGGCATAGTTTGGAATATATGTGTACACACACACACACACACACACACCATTTCCAGATCTATACTTGAAAAATATCAAAGAAAGGAATAAAAAGACCCATATGTACAAAAATAGCACAGAGCTGGAAACTGAAGGGGTGCCCATCCATTGGGGGATGACTAAATCATGGCATATGACTGTGATGGAATACTATTGTGCTATAAGAAATGATGAAGGGGATCATTTCAGAAAAACATGGGAAGGCTCGTATGAACTGATCAAGACTGAAGTGAGTAGGACCAGGAGAACAATTTATACAATAACAATATAAAGACACATAACTCTGAAGGACTTATTGAACTCTAAACAATGCAATGACCAACCACAATTCCAAAAGACTCATGATGAAACATGCCACCCACTTCTTTATAAGAGGTGACAGACTCAAGAGAGAAGGAGATATTTGGAGGGAAATGGACAGGCCCCATTCAGGAATCTGTTTTGCTTCATTATACATGTTTGTAACAAAGGGTTTTTCCCCCCTTGCTTTCTCAAATGGAAGGAGACAAAGTTGTTGTTGTTGATTGGGAGACAAAAAAATAAAGATAAAATCAAAAACATCTCTCTTGAATTTATATCAAGTGCTAACCACACTGCCTGGAACATATCAAGTACTCAATAAAAATTTTTCATTCAATCAATAAAGAAAAAAAGATGAAAAACAATCTCAAAGTGCAGAGGTTTCAGACTGGAGGCCAAAATGAACTTTGTAAACAGAGGCGGCATTAAAGCCGCTGAAGTTAAAGACTTAGAATTCAGAGAGGTGGTTAGCAACTCAGTATCAGCTCAGAGCAATAGAATTTTAAGCCTAAAAAAGGGAACCATATACTGGGTAAAATGTGTCTGTCTTTAACTTCTGCATGAAGTTTTTTCTGATTCCTCGCAACTGCTAGGACTTTCTCCCCCAACTACAACATATTTCGCTCCTTTGTCAATAATTGTATTTATTCACATTAAACTTATGCTAGATGTATTTCTACCTATACTTACTGCTTCTCCAGTTAGAATGCCAGCTCCTATCAAGAAGGGGTTGTTTTATTCTTTTTATCTATATCTACAGAGCTTAACATTGTGCCTAGAACATGGTTTTTGCTGTTCATTCATTTTCAGTTATGTCCAACTTTTCATGACCCAATTTGGAGTTTTCTTGACAGAGATACTGGAGGGGTTTGCCATTTCCTTGACCAGCTCATTTTACAGATGAGGGAACTGAGGCAAATACCATTAAGAGACTTCGTTCAGGGTCACACAGCTAGTAAGTGTCTAAGGTCAAATTGGAACTCAGATCTTCCTGACTCCAGGATAGGTACTCTATGCAGTGTGATACCTAACTTATATCCCCAACCCCGCCCCTTCCCCCAGTAGCTTAATAAATACTTGTTGACAGACTAATAAAAATTTTCACTTTTGAGGGAAATAAAAAACTGCATAGCTTTTCTCAAATTGCAGATGTAGAGTTGAAAGGGATATTATTAGAGGTCCCCTCAAGAACACATCTCATTCTATAAAGAAGAAATCCAAGTCCCAAGTAACTTGCCCAAAGGTCACTGAGCTAGGAATTAGCAGAGATAGGATTCAAAGTCCATTTGGGGATTGTTTTTGCCCATTAGAAGGTCATCTCCTTGAGGGCAGGGACACTATCTCTTTTCTTTTATTTATATTCCCAGCAGTTAGCACAGGGAGTGAAGTGGAGACTTAATTTGATAAAAGGGTCTTCCTTCTTTCCTTGGTACCACCACCCAAGCTAGTAGTTGTTTGTCCTTTCTTCTCAAAGACGGTAGAGAAGGTGATGCTAATGGGAACTGGACTGTGCAAAGTCAGGAGCCTGGGCCTCACTTTCTTCTCTGGAGCCATCTGGGACCAGTGGCAGGATATGGATCAGAACGACTGGAGATAGCCCCCACCACCCGGCCGAACTAAACATGGAAGCTGAAACTCTTACATGCTCAGGAAGTCTGTTCCTCTCCCTAAGTCACCACTCTTTTACAACAGCTTCTGCACTGAAAAGTTCAAAAGCCATCTGGGGGTTAAGATTCCTGTCTGTTGGTGGAAACAGATTGCTGCAGCACATGCCATTTTCATTTTTGTACCACAGGTTTGTTAACTTAGCTGACAAAAAAAAGTCTCCCACAATTTAAAATTCCTTCATCTAAATACTAATTCAAACAAAGGCAACCATAACTGATTTTTTAAAAAAATCATATTAAGAAAAAAGCATACCCATCATTTCAGTTATAAAATAAAAGAGTGGACTTGCAGGACAAGGCAGTGTGGTACAAAAGAAAATCTGCCTGGATCTGGAATTGGGAGACCTGTATTTTAATGCCTACCCGGATATTTATCAGTTATGTTACACAGATAGGACACTAAAGTGCTCCAAAACTCAGTTTCCTCATTTAAAATGGAGACAATATCATGTAAGCACTCTTCCTAACTCCCAAGATCGTTATAAGGAAATTTCTTTGTAAAATGTAAAGTCCTGAAGCAATATTTTTAATTATTATTATTATTATTGTATAAACAAGTTAGTTGGACAAAAAATTTCAATATAAACATTATATATGGATTTTTTTTTTTTTTTTGCTTTTTGGAGGGCAATTGGGGTTAAGTGACTTGCCTAAAGTCACACAGCTAGGAAGTGTGTCAAGTGTCTGAGGCCGTTTTTGAACTCAGGTCCTCCTGACTCCAGGGCCGGTAGGTACTCTATTCACTGCGCCACCTACCCGCACCTATATATGGATTTTAAAATGTGGAAAACAAAATTCCAAAATGACTTTTCTTCCAAAGTATAAACTTTTTGGTCAGAAACAGCACACAAACAAAAGAAATTTAAGTCTATCTCTTATGCAGGACAAACACAGCATGATTAACAATAAAGACAATTCCAAAGGATAGATAAGGATATTCCTCCTCAAGTTCTCTGTCATCAAAAGCTCCTTCAGTATTACTGTGCTATAAGAAATCATGGATATGAAGGACACAGAGACCCATGGGAATACTGAAGATGAACTGATACCAAACGAAGCTGAACCGGTACTCATAACTACAACAATGTAAATGGAAAGAATGGGAAAAAAAAGAGAAGAAAGAAACTGATCGCCATCATTTAGGATGATCAAGCCTGGCTCGGAAGAACAAGGGAGAACAGTGTATCTCTCTTTCTCCTTTGCAGAAGTAGAGGATTCTAAGTAGTTGTCAAGCATGATGTGGTTGATGGACTGGCCAGTTTAGCCAAAATAAAATTTTTTCTCTCTTTTTTTTCTTTGTTATAAGGAAAGGTTCAAAGTATGAACAGGGGAATATCTGCAAATTGAGGTGATGTAAAAACAGAAGCTAACAATTTTTTTAACCACACAGTTAGGTCAGACTGTGCGCTTTCATCTTTGTGGGACAGGCAGCAGATTTCAAATCCTTTCCCTGTGTCCTCCAACTCCAACCAACACTGGAGCTGTCTAAAATGCAAGTTTTCTTTTGATATCAGCTTGTGTTCTTAGGAATGATCAATAAGATCAGTAAATCCACAAGTATTTGTTAATTACCAATTTTGTGTCTGGCACTGTGTGCTATTAAGTGCTGGGCATATACAAAGACAAAAATGAAACCCCTGAAACATTCCTGCCCAAAATTAATGGAGACACTAGTCTTAATGTGGAGGGAAAACTATTTTGAATAAGTACTTGTAAAGTTAATCAACTCATTAGCATATAATATTTACGTTGCTTGGGGGGAAAAGGGAGGGTTGTTACAAAGTTAGCTTGTAATTTTACCCCAGTCAAATAATGGTCTCTTGAATAATGAATAGAAGGATGATGCAGTCTTATCAAAGCTAGCCCAGTAGCTTAAAGCTAGGGTCTTGAAATGAACAATCTGCAATATATTTCTATGAATCAATGAGGAATATAGCCAGACTGCCTATAACCCCCATGCTTACAAACAGAAGTGAGCCAGACAGGTCTGAACATCTGAACATAAACACTGGAAACATTTTTCTAACTGTATGATTCCTTTGTGTTGACCAGCATTTACTTTCTAACACACCTTTTTCTCCCTTTCCAGGTATTTAATATACTGGCAAAGAGGCCATTCCAGCCATTGCAAGATGGCAATTCAGTAAGAAAAAAGGAGATTGTCTTAAGTAGCACTGAGAAAAGCAGGAGTTTCAGATATCTTTTAGAGCAAAAGTAAATAGCAAAGTAGTTATTTATTTACTTTAAAGTAAGATTTCTATCCCACCTTCAAAGAGCCATCCCTTGGGTCAAAGGAAAAGTTATACAAAACCAGCTGAAACAGTGACTATCTTAAGACTATATATGGAACACATCCTCTTGAGTCGGTCCCCTCTTTTCTACCAGAAAGAGTTAAGAGGGAAAAATCCATTCAGTGGTTATTGATTATAAGTTGATGGGGGCTGAAATGGGCTGGTGTTGTAGCAAGCACCCTAGTATACCCAGGGTGGCTGCCAACACAGGTTCTTAGATCCGCTTTTCTTAAAGGGAAGCAACTCAAAATGGGTTAACAATCTTGCTTTAATCAATCAAATATATTATTTACCTTGTTCAGGGGAAAAAGTCAGCACCCCGAACTTCAGAGTATACAGACAGAAACATTTCAAGCAGACAGGCCTCCAACTGTCCAACCATTACATCCATACCAAATCACAGTTACCAGAGAGGGAAACATCAACAATGGCTGCCCAGAGTCTGTCTGGTCAAGTCACACAACACTTCACAAAGTGAGCCCCAAAACAAAGTCTCACATCAAAGTCCATGTAGCCTTCTCCAGGCTCAGAGAATGTAACAACCCTCTAGACCCACTGCCCAATCACAAAGCATCTCCTGAAAAACAAGCCTCCCACCACAGGCTCCAGGTGCACTAAATCCTAGGGGCAGAGAAGATCTTAAAAATTTACATTCCTATTAACAGCAGGGCAGTTTGAAGATAGTGGAAAAGTTACTGAAGATTTGGAATGCAAAAAGGGAATCAAGAATATGTTTTAATGAAAAAGAGGGTAATAGCCAGTGCTGGAGGGGTTGTAGTGAAATAGGCATATTAATGCATTGTTGGTGGAGCTGTCAAATGGGCCAACCATTCTGTAAAATAATTTGGAATCATGTAAATGAAGTGGCTACAAAGTCCATAAACCTTGACCCAGAGATTCCACTGCTAGGAATATACTCATTAACAATAGTTAAATGACATGTTAAAGTACATGAATGTGGTGCAGTGGGTAGAGCATTTGCTTTAGAATTAGGAAGACTCATCTTCCTGAGTTCAAATCTGGCCTCAGGCACTTACTAGCTGTGTGACCCTGGTCAAGTCACTTCATGTTGTTTGCTCATCTGTAAAATGTGTTGGGGAAGAAAATGGCAAACCACTCTAGTATCTCTGCCAAAAAAATCCCAAATGGTGTCATGAAGTGTTATTAGACATGACTGAAATGACTCAACAATAACAAATGTCAAGGGATATCACTGTATTGTAAGGAATGATAATCACAGAAAAGGGAAGAAAGACTTACATGAACTGATGAAAAATGAAGTAAGCAGAGTCAAGGAGGGAAAAAAACCAATGGCTGCAGTAAAGTAAATGGAAAGAACTACCAGAAAGCAAAATAAGAAAGACTTAAGCTTGGTCCCAAACTATATGATATGCTATGTCTCTAGATATGAGAAGACACCTTCCTCTTTCTCCCTTGCAGAGGTGAGGAGTCCATAGGTTTGAATATTAATGCCTGCAGTAACCTGAAGTCATATAATGCTTTAAGTTTCCAAAGCAATCTGCAAACAGTCTCCTTTGATCCTCACAACAGTCCTGGGCTACAGGGGCCATTCTTATGCCCATTTTACATATGAGAAAACTGAGATAGGCAGAAATTAAGTGACTTGCTACTTTGTGTCACAGGCTAGATTTGATTCCAAGTCTGATGATCTATCCACTATGTTGCTTTTCAGACTTTCCAAGGTATTGATCAGTTTTTGCTGAATTGTATTTTTTTCCTTAAGAATTTATTTGCTGGTCACCGGAACGGGGGCCCAAAAGTCCAAGCTGGCAGTGGCCGGAGCCCCAGTCCAGCCCCTCTCCAGAAATGGAAGGCCAGATTCCTTATGATGATTACCCAGTGGTCTTCCTGCCACCCTATGAGAATCCCCCAGCCTGGAACCCTCCTCACGAGAGGGTCTACCACCCAGACTACAACAACGAACTGACCCAGTTCCTGCCTCGGACCATCACCCTGAAGAAGCCCCCAGGAGCCCAGCTGGGATTTAACATCCGTGGGGGAAAGGACTCCCAGTTGGGTATCTTCATCTCCAAGGTGATTCCCGATTCAGATGCCCATTGGGCAGGACTACAGGAAGGAGACCAGGTCCTAGCAGTGAATGAAGTGGATTTCCAAGATACTAAGCACAGCAAGGTGCTGTGGAGATTCTGAAGACAGCCCGAGGTCCGATTCTTCCCCTACAATTACCATCGCCAGAAGGAGAGGACGGTGCACTAGGAGCTGCACTCTTCCCCTGCATGTAGAATCTACCTGAGATACCTGAATGACTTAGGAAGCACCCTGTGCTGATCCAGACCTCAGCCTGCACTGCCCCCAACTACACTGTACTTTTCCTCATTTTCTGGGTGGGCTTCAGGCCTAGTAAAGGCAAAGGAACATTTTTAGGGGGAATCCCCTTCCTCTGTGCCAACACTGATCTGAGCCAGGGAGCCCAATGGAAACTTCATCTTCCCCTCCCCAAAACCACACCCCTACCCCCTCCAGCTAAATAAAAGGAAAATCTGGGGAAAAAAAAAGAATTTATTTGCTATATAAGAGATGGCTCTCTGAGAAGGCAGAACGGAGGGGGAATACAGGTGATGTAAAAGCAAAAGATATTAAAAGAAAATGATTCTAAGTAAACACAACTTCCTAAATAACTACTCAATAGAATTAGACACAAAGGTCAGTTCTAGCTACTTATTAATAAACAATATGGAGCCAGATTATTTGCCTGAAATACAAACACAAACAAGTCATGTTCTCATTTCACAAATAAATGCATGGAATTCAAGTCAACCAAATTGTTGTGAATTTTGTGCAAAGCACCATCCTTGAAGGATACAAGTATGAGATGAGGACCCTGTCTTCACAGCATATAAACAAATACTCATAATGCATGACAGAATCCTATATTAGCTGTAAATCAGATCCGAATGCTGGTGCCTTGGGAGTAGATATGAGCTAGAAAAGACATGAGAGCATTGCATTTCTTTTCATGAAGTCTATGATCCCAACAATCTTTTTGGCCATTACATCACATTGCTGATACATTATGAATAGAACACACTGAAACCTCATTTCGCTCTTGAGGAAACTGAGGCTCAGAGGTTGTGTGAATTCTCACACTGATTCAGTTTCCTTACCTATAAAATGAGGGGGTTGAACTACATTAGGAGTTCTTAGCCTTAGAGATCCGCTGATAGATTTCAGGGGATCATGAACTTGGAAAAAAAAAATCTTTATTTTCACTAACTGCTAACCGAAATTTAGCATTTCCTTCAAGTAGTAATTTAAAACAACAAAAAAAGGGCATCATAAGAGCACCTTATGATTGCTATGAAGCTCAAATGAGGCAGTACTTGTAGAAAGCTTAGCACAAAGCCTGGCATACAGTAAGTATTAAATAAACGGTTATTTCCTTCCTCCTTTCTAGAAATGTTCCCTAGATCTGGGGTTTTTAACCTTTTTTGTGTGTCATGGACTCCCTTTGGTATTCTGGGAAGCATAAGGGATCTTTCCTCAGAATAACACTTTTAGATAACTGGATGAAATGCAAAATTTCAGTTTTTAAATTTCAGTCAGAGATTATTGGCAATAAAGATGGAATTTCTTTTCTCTCTTGAGTCATGAACCGCATGAAATCTGTGACCACATGACCCTATGGATTAAGAACCCTTCCTCTTGACTAGGAGGTCTCTAGGAGCTATTTCTAGTTATTTAGAATTGCTACTGGTCTAGTTTCCCCTTCTGTTGTGCATTTTTGTTGCCATGTGAGCGGTTATCACTCCTCTACCCAACACAGATACAGAAGTGCTTTTCAAAGTTAATGGGAATCCCCCAAACAAAACTGAGGTGAGAGCCTGGAACGCATCCAAGAAATGAGACCAGCCCATCTGAACTGTAGAAAGCCAACAAACTGAGTATGCAAACATATGCCCCTAACAACCAAGCCAACATGGAAGGTGATTTTAGGGAAGTCCTCCGTTTTACAGAGTTGAGATTATTCCAGAAATGGGCAACTAAGGCTAGTTGGATCAGGACAGCTAGGTGACAAAATGGATAGCGTGTTAGCCCTACAGACAGGAAGAATGGCATTAAAATCTGACCTCAGATACTTACTAGCAATGTGACCCTAGGGCACATGTCTGTCTACCTCAATTTTTTTCATCTGTTAACTGGGGATAGTAACAGTACCCCGCCCTCCTTCACAGTATTATTATGAGGACAGAATGAGATAACATCTCTACAGTATTTAGCGAACTTTAATATGCTATGTAAATGCTAGTTATCATCATCACCAAGTGATACAATCTGAATTTCCCCCAGGTTGGGAGAAGATACTTTCTTGCACAGTCAAATAAGCATGATCCTTCCAAATATTATTTTGTTGCTTATCGGTTAGTCACAGTTAAGAGTGAAGTAGTTCAGGGTAAGGAAGAGGTAGGATTATCTTTTTAAAAAACTGTTATTTATCTAGATCACATAAATCATTTAGCCCAACCCCACTTTTTTTTTTTTGCTTTTTGGAGGGGGGAAGGTTTTATTTAACAATTGGGATTAAGTGACTTGCTCAAGGTCACATGGCTAGTGTTAAGTGTCTAAGGTTAAATTTGAAATCAGGTCCTCCTGACTTCAGGGCTGGTGCTCTATTCACTTCTATTCACTGTGCCACCTACCCGACCCTCAACCCCACCATTTTACAGATGAAGAAACAGAGGCTAAGTGATTTGACCAAGATCCCTTGTTGTAAGTGGCAGAGGGAGGATTGGGCTCTAAAGAGTCCCTAGCTCTAAAGCCAACACTCCTTCCATGTACCATACTGTTTCCATGTCACCATGTTGTCGTAGCACAGGAATCCTGCCCAGGGCCCAGTCACAGCACTGCAGGGTCACAGGCCTAGTGCTGAAGAAACTCAGAACCCTTCTAGCTCAGCTATTGGACAGACAGAAAAGAAAACAGAGGCCTCAAGATGTTAAGTCACCCAAAAGTGACTAACACACTTAATCTTCCTTCCCTGGAGCTCTCACCAGGCTTGCAAACCAGACTGTAAGCTCATTGAAGACAGCAACTGGGCCCCATTGGTCTTTGGCTCCCCCCTTCAGCACCTAGCTTTAGGGAACCAAGGTAGGAAACCAAGCATGTGGTAGGTAACTGAGCAATCAGTCAATCAACAAACATTCATGAAGGGCTTCCTATGTGCCATGCATCATGCTAAGAGCTGGAAAGACTTAAATGAAACTCAAAAAGTCCCCTTCCCTCAAAGAGGCTGTATTCTAACAGAGGAAACAGGAGTGCATTGATACCAATGTGACTGGGTTTTTGTCCATGCCCAAATCACCCAACATGGAGGGACTCTGCTTTCTAGGAGAAGCCATCCCAAGTCCCTCCTCCATACACAAGACACATCAGGCAACCCCAGAGGTGAAGGTACTAAGGGGGACTGAGGGGTGGAGAACAGCAGAGGGGATGGTCTGACCTAGGACAGACCTGCAGAAGGTAATGTAAAAAGAAGACGCTAAACCAGATAATTTCCAAGGCCATCTCCACCTATAACATTCTACAGTTTTGAAAATCTTGGAAATTTGTACTAATTTCTTACCTTGGAACCTTAGATTATGTATTTATCTAGAAAGAAAAATGTGTATCTCTTGCTATTCCTTCATTTTTATCCCCCTAAAAGCTGTGTATATTCAACTGCTCCATTTTCTCCTCATTCAATTCTTTTTCATCTTTCTTTTGATCTCATCACTTCCCTGAAATTGCTCTCCTGCGATCAAGCACGCAAGCATCTATTAAATGCTTACTATGTGCCAAATCACTGACCACGCTCTGCCTAAGAATACAAAGAAAAAGCAAAAAATATCCCGGCCCTCCATCTGCCAAATCTGATGGTTTTTTCTCAGCCATCAGCTGTCTCCAGTTTCTGCAGCATACCATGCAGGTGACCGCCCTCCCTTCCAGGTATTCTCTCCTTTCTGGGTTTTTGTAACTAGACTGGTTCTTCTTCCATCTGTTTGACCATCAAGCCTCCTTTGCTGCATCGTCATCCATATCCTGTCCTTTAACTATGAGAGCCCTCCAGAGGCGACGTCCTGGGTCCTCTTCCCCCTTCATACTCCCTTGGTGACCTCATCACCACATCTCTAAACAGACAACTCTCAGTCTCTCTTGAGCTCCTATTCTGCATCTCCATCATGTTTCAAAAGTACCTCAAACTCAACATAAAAAACCCCAACCCTTTCTCTCCCCTTTCCATTCAGAACATTCCCTTTTCTGTTGAGAACATCATAATTCTCCCTGTCACCCAGGTAGAGAACTTTTTCAACCTTAAGAGTCCCTCTTGTCTCCTTGCATGCTCTCATCCCACATCTCCAATCTTGTATTTACCTCCACAACATCTCTCCCATACACTCCTTCTGTCCACAGCCACCACCCTAATTTAGACCCACATAGCCTCTTCGCCTGGCCTGCTGCTGCTCCTCACTGGTCTTCCTGTCTCAAATTTCTTCTCTCTTTAATCTATTCTTCAGACAGTGGCCCCAGTGTTTTTTTCTTGAAGCACAGATCTGACTATATTACTCTACTACTCCACTTCTTATGAAGCCTTTTAGTACTACAAGTGTTACATATGAGGAACAGTAAGAATGTTGACAGACATTTTGCCCGAGTGTTTTTTTCTTGAAGCACAGATCCGACTATGTTACTCTATTACTCCACTTTTTATTAAGCCTTAATCACTGAATGGGTGTTGCCTCGGTCAACCTGAAACCTGTTAAAGTCCTTAGCTTGAAAAGGCCAAAGTCTTCCAAAGCAGTGTCCAGGGCTATCTCCAGTCATCCTGATCTGTATCTCACCAATGGACCCAGATGGCTCCAGAAGAGAAAGTGAGGCTGGTGACTTTGCACAGCCCTCCCTCACTTAAATCCAATTCACTTACAAGTCATGGTATCACCTCCCTGATGTCATGGTCCTCTTCAAGAAGGAAGGACAAACAACAGCCTCTGTGAGTAGAAAAGGAGCTACCCACTGGGGACCAAAATGGACCTGGCCAGCTGGG
>NW_027185777.1:985604-1019457 GCF_028583685.1 Petaurus breviceps papuanus | reverse complement strand
AAGTCATTTAATCTATGTTACCTCAGTTTTCTTATTTACAAAAATGGGATTAATATGCATCTACCTTCCAGCATTAATGTAAGGATCAAGGATGATCATTTTTTAAAGTGTTTTACAAACTTTAAAATACTACATAAACGCGATTATTGCTGTTAATTGCCATAGCACATAGACCTTATTTTATTCTCCAAAACCCAATTCTTGATCTCAAGATAGAGCTATCCAGCCTCAGACACTTAACACTTACTAGCTGTGTGACCTTGGGAAAGTCACAACCCCAATTGCCCTACCTTCCCCACTCTAAAATGCAAAACAAAACAAAAAAAAGAAAAGAAATAAAGAAAATGATAGAGCTATCCTTATTTATTGTTACAGCTTTTTCTGTGTGTGCCTGGTAAGTGTTTAATAAAGGCTTACCGACAAATCGACTGTTCAATACCTACCTTCCAAAAAATTTAAATGCCACTAACTTTTGTTGCTGACAAATTCTGTTTGGTTTTTAAACATTCCTTTTATGCCTACACATTTGAAATGTTTAGAATTCTACATTATACACTCAGAATTGGTAAATGCAACTATTAGGCTGGCCAATGTGTTCATATCATAAGACAGACAGCAGAGTGGACAGAATGTTGGGCATGGGGTCAGGAAATCCTCTGTTCAGATTCTGCCTTTGATTATTAATTATGATAATTATAACAATAACAAAAATGATGATTATGATTGATACCACAGCTAACATTTATAGACACATATGTATATATGTATGTACACCTATACATATATATATATGTTATGTTCACCAGCATATATATGTGTATACATAAAAAAACTCTGAGGTGCCCTGAAGTATTCTATATTGTTTGTTTGGTACAACAACCCTGTAAAATGGGAACTAGAGTTATCTTTATTTTAGAGATGAGGCAACTGAAGCAAGGAAAGGTTTTAGCAATTTGTCCAGAATCACAGAGCTAATTAAGTGCAGGAAGCAAAATTGTAATTCAGGTCTCCCTGGCTCCAGAGTGCTCTATCTACTATACCATGCAACTGATCTCTGTGACGACACATCAATCACTTAACAGTCTTGGTTTGCCCACCTGTAAAATGGGTATAATGACATTGTTCATATAAGATAATCTGTGCAAAGTGCTTTGCAAACTTTAAAAGTGTTTATAAATATAGCAGGGTTTATCACAGTCCTTAATTTACTCGTTTATATTTCTCACCAGTACTATGTTGGTCTAATTAAGATTTTTCTTTAGAGAATCGCCACAGGTTTCTTTTAACTTGGGCTGCCTCAAAACACTTCCTCCTTTAGTTCATGCTATTGAGGGAATCTGATCATTCATTCTCAGCAATAAGTCCAAACCACCAAACAAAGTGTAAATGGGACAAACTCTTTCACCTTCCACCCAAACAAGCCTGAATTTATGGAGACATCATGTTGCCCGATAGCAGATACTACTACCAGGGGATAACCACTGTATCACACAGATACTGGTCTAAATTTTCCTCTTATGGGAGCAAATTCACAGACTCCTAAGCTGACAGAGATCAGAGAAAATTGCACCAGTGGCTGAAATAGATTTGGAAAAATAACCCCCATCTTAAATATAACATAATTTGCCTTGGAACATTCAATCTTTTTCTTCATAGAACATAATATCATGAATGAAGCATTTTTAAAATAGACTTATGGCTATGGCATCACTGTTCTTTCTTTTCTCTCATGAACTCTCCAGTAAAGAGTTGCTAGGACCAAAAAGTGAAACTGACTACACAGCCCTTTCTGGCTGTTCTAGTGAAAAGAAATACTTTCAAAGATTTCATTCTCATGGTTCTACCTCCCCCACCCCACTCCTTAAGTGAAGATCATGAACCCACCAAGCCTTAGTAAATAGTTTTCTTGGCTTTCTTGAATTCATTACCTTGTGGTATATCTTGTGATAACAATAGTAACAAATAACATTTATACAACGCTTCAAAATTGGCTAAGTACTTCATATATATATATTCTTTCCTTATGACAACCCTGTGAGGTAGTATGTGCTATTATTATCATCACCGTTTTACAGGTGGGAAAACTGAGGCTGACAGACATTAAAGGACTTGCGCCTGGGACAGCTAGTAAATGTCTGAGGCAAGGTTAGAACCCAGTTCTGGACGTTGAGTCTACTGATCTGTCCACTGAACCATCTATGACACTTCAACCCTCTGAACTTAAGCAGACCAGTCCTTAAATGAGAAATAGTTGGTTTATGATGGGCCTTTACTAGAAGTCTGTCCATCTTGGCATGACCTGCTAGAACTTGTCCTTTGTAGCCATCATCTTCCAGAACTCTCTGTAGAATGGCCGCTTGTCTAGCACCGGGTCAGACTGGAGATGGAAGAGAGAGAAAACTGGGAAACAGTTATAAAAAGGTGATATTTTAAAAACAACTTGTCTCTAATATTTTGAAGTGATATCCACAAGTCCAGAAGTATTCATTGTATCTCTTTAAATTGTTTTCCACAAGAGAAAAAGTAGACATCTGTAAAAAGGCAAATATCTGACTTCCATCTTTAGGATTTTACTTCTGTTTTCCTTCCTTTAAAAAAAAATGCTTTTTACCTGGAGAGAAAATTTGTTTGCTTCATTTGTTGAAAATAAAAGAGGTCATAAAAATTGCATGATTAAGAAAGAACACGAGGAGCTGGTTACATGACAAGAGTAAATGGTAACCAATGGATGGTCCTATATCCCCAAAGTTATCCTCATGATATGAAGAAAAATTAAGGAAAGCCCCCACAATTTTAAACAGACAAAAGATGAGAATAGTCAATGTTAAAAGGGTTGTAGAAAGACAGGTGTATTGATACATTGTTGGTGGAGCTGTGAATGAATATATCTAGTCTGAAAAGCAATTTGGAATTATTCTAAGATAGTCACTAAAATACTCTTACCCTTTGACCCAGAAATTCCCCTGCTAGGTATATACCCCACTGAAAAAAAGAATAGCTTCTAATACTCATAGCAGCATTTTTTCTGTGTGTATGGTAGGAAGGAACTAGAAACAAAGTAAAAGTCCATCAGTTGGGTAATAGGCTAAACAAATTTAGGTACATTAATTTAATAATGATGAACATGATAAATCCAGAGAAGTGTAGCAGAAGATTTACATGAACTGATAGAAAGTGAAGTTAAGTAGAACCCAGGAAACAATATATTAGACTACCACAACAATGGACACTGGGGAAAAAAACACTACAAAATAATAAAATGTGAATGTTGGAAAATTGCAAAGAACAAGCATGGTCCCAAAGAAGAGATATGAGAAGACACCTGCCCCTTCACCTCCACAGGTTTCCACCTACTTATGGAAAATGTGTGACACAAAGTCAGACAACTCAAGCATCTCCTCCTGATGTATCTAGTTGCATTTGACTTTGCATTAATTATATAAGCTTCAAAACACTAGAGAAAAAAGGAAAATTATTCCATAAAACTTCCTATAGCCTCAAAACAAAGTATTAAGAGTTCACTATAGCTCTTAATTTCTTTCTTACCCTTTACTCTCACTTTACTGTCCAAAACACAGATGCTAATTTTCAGTCTTCTCACTTAAACTCATGCTTTGGTTCTGGGATGATTTTCTGAATCCTGTAGTTCTCAAAGTATACTCTGGACCCTTTCAAACACAGTCTGAGAGGCTAAAATTATTTTCATTAATAATATTAAGATGATTTAATTTCTAATGCAACAAATATCAATAGCTATAACCCAACATAAGCAAAAGCTCTTTGGGCAGAGATCCTCAGTAATTTTTTAAGAATGTGCAGGACTCCTGAGATCAAAAAGTTTGAGAAATGCTGCCCTAAGTCACTCCATAATTTAATTACCTTTCAAGACCTGTATCCTCCTTGAAAGCTTTCTATGACCAATCCAACCCAATGATCCCTTCTTCTTCTGAACTCCTATGAGTGCTGATCAATGAGAAGGCAGTGGGATATAGTAGAAAGAGTCAGGACCTAGAGCCTGGGTTCGAATAGTGCTTCTACTATTTCCAGCAAGGAGACTGGTGACAAATCTTTTAACCTTTCCCCCCTCACTGGTCCTCACTTTCCTCATCTGTGAAATGAGGGTGAGAATAATCCAAAGTACTCTAGTTCACAGGAGAGAATATATTTAACTAACACCATATAAATGTTAAAGCATTATATGTTTGTCATTGTTAATATGATTATAATTATTATTATTCTAGGCTTGAGATTTTATCTGTTTGGGGAACTAGTGAGGACTATGATATAGATACAGGTATAACCAAAGCTATCACTGTGGACTGTATGTTGATATAATTATAGATACAGGTATGGGTAGGAATATAGATATATAGATAAAGTTTCTATATAGCTGCCCCTATATATATATAGGGGCAAGTAAGGGTAAAGGTTGGTATGACTATAGGTAAGGGGCCAAGTGGCACAGTGGACAGACAGCAGGGCCTGAAATCCAAGAGACTCATCTTCCTGAGTTCAAATCTGGCCTCAGACACTTACTAGCTGTGTGACCCTGGCCAAGTCACTTTGATGGGGTATAGGCTCTGGGAAACCCCTTGAACTCTGATTGAATCTTCCCACTAAATGAGGCATTTGCTTGAGGCCATAAGCCTTTCATTATAGCGAGCCCTCCACTGTCCAACTACTTCATACCCTTCATCCTCCCAAAATAGCTATACCCAAATCTGTTACCCTAAAAGTCACCTAGCTCTCCATTGTAGGTCATCTCCAAGTAGCCTCCAGCTATCTAATATCTCATTAGTGAAGTCTGACTTCATTTGACTCTTCCTGAAGACCCTCCCCAAACTCCTCCTCTAGACCACCCCTAGATTCCTCCCACAATCTTTCTGTAGACCTCCATAAAGGGGCTGAGCATAATCTAGTACAAACTCATTCTGGGTCAGATTATTCTGGCCCAGACATAGATACCGAGGCTCCTTAAGAGTCTACCCATTATGGCAAACCTTTAATAAACTTTGCTTTACAGAGTTGACAGACTTGAGTCAAATTCATTTGGCAGGACCCAGCATATTGGTATTTTGGGGTCTTGTGCACCCCTAAACCTTAAATCTCAACATTTTATGGTTCCTTGACCCTAAACCTCAAGATCTTCACCCTGTTTGCCTCGGTTTCCTCATCTATAAAATGAGGTAAAGATGGAAATGGCAAATCACTCTAGTGTCTCTGCCAAGAAAACTCCAAATGGGGTCACAAAATCAGACAGGACTGAAACAACTGAACAATAACATGGATAAAGGAATGGATATAGATATGGAGCTAGAAATATGGGTATGAGATATATATACATATATATATATATATATATGGAAAAGTATGACTAGTGGCAAGAGAAATACAGATATGGGTATGGATACAAAGATACTGACAAGGATATATAGAAATACATTGATATATTATTAAATATATAGATATCACAATATATAGATATAGATACAGACAGTTCCTTGGTACATCTATAACTTTTAGTCTTAGTTCCCTGAGGCCTGAAGAGTTAAGACTTAACCTAGGAGACCTAGGCAGTGTGTATAATAGGCAGGGCTTCCAAGGGCTATTTACCCCACCCAGTGTCTTAAGAATTTACCTAGAGTTTAATCAATTCCAATAGAATACTATCAGGCTGACTAGTCAGATAAGGCTTTCTTCAGTTTCCTTTTAACACCTTTGGCTGGAAGAAGATGGGGGAGCAAGGGACAACTCCCCAAAATAAACCTTCACTTTAAAAAGTCAAAATATGGGCTCCAAAATAACTTTCTAAATTGAGAAATTTCCTCAGGCCAGTGAGCTAATTCAGTTCATGCCCAAATTCTAATATGCCTTAATCACTGAATTAGAGCTGGGAGGATATTTAGAGCTAATCTAGTCCAGCCCTCCCCATCCTCCCTTCTTATTTTACAGGTGAGGAAACTCCGACCCAGAAAGATTTAAATGATGGGCCCAAGAGGTAAAAGGCAAAGCAGGCATCTGAACCAAAGGATCACAGATTCAGAGGCAGAAGGGCCCTCTCAGGCCATTTTACCACCTCTCCCCCAGTTCAACACAGGTAGAGTCAGAGGTGGAATTTAAACCCAAGTCCAGTGGCTGGAAAGCCATTGAGTGTTCTTTCTTTCCATGACTCCTCCCTGCTTCCTCTCTTTTCCACATTCTCTTTGAAACAATCCTGAAGTACATTAAGAAAAGCAAACTCTTTACTCTGACCTGATCCTACTAAGAGTGTTTGTTTTCATTACACTAGGAAGGCAATTAAAAAAAAAAAAATTGTTTCCTCCCTTTGTGAGAGCTTTAAAGACCAGGGCAATTTTACATTTAATGACTAATGGGACAGATACTACTCTCAGTTCTCAAGTTTCTTTTAGGAACTGCTAAGTGACAAAGTAGATAGAGTGCCAGGCCTGGAGTTAGGAAGACCTGAGTTCAAATCTAACCTTTTACCAGGTGCTGTGGTTGTTTGTCCTTTGTCCTAGAAGAGGACCATGATGTCAGGGACATGATGCCATGACATGTGAGTGAAGTGGATTTAAGTGAGGGAGGGCTGTGCCACATCACCAGCCTCACTTTCTCCTCTGGAGTCATCTGGGTCCAGTGACCGGATGTAGATCAGGATGAATGGAGATGGCCCAGGATGCAATGAAGTCCTTGGCCTTTTCAAGCTAACATCTAAGGTCTCAGTTTGGCTGAGGACTTACTAATTATGAGATCCTGGGCAAGTCATCCTGTTTGCCTCGGTTTCCTTATCTGTAAAATAAGCTGGAGAAGGGAATGGCAAACCATTTCAGTAGCTTTGCCAAGAAAACCCCAAACAGGGTCATGAAGAGTCAATCAGGACTGAACAACTAAGTTTTTCAGGTCCTTAAGGGTTAATGAATGGCATTATCTCATAGCCTATTTCTAGCTACTCAGTTTCTATACCTCCCATCCCTGGATCCCAGAAGAGTTCTTTAAGTATGCATTTAGACTGAGGCATGCCAGCCCCAGGTATTGAATCTGACCAGATGATCTCACCTGGGCCAATATAATCTTCAATAGAGAAGACCCACCTCAAGGTAAAATATTTGAAAAACAGTATCAGAAGTCCACAACAATAAGATCCCAAAGTCCAAAGGAGCTGTGGGCAGAGTGTTATTTTGGACAGCAGGGGGACCCGAGTCCAACTGCTTCTTTGGACACTCTTGTGGGCAAGTCACTTAACCTAAGTCTTAGTTCTCAAGTAAAGAAAAATAATAATAATGCTTTGGAGATGCAATCAACAAGATTCAGCAAATGATTAGCTACACAGGATGAAAGAGGAAGGAGTTGAGGAAAACTCCAAGGTTTTGAATCCGGGTGGTACCATCAATAGGGCCCTTCAGAAGATGGTGGGGAGGGGGGAAGTGGGTACACGTGTTTGACAGAGCATGAGTTCAGTTTTTGACGTGTTGTTTGAGGCACCTAAGACATCCAGATCAAAATAGAGCTCAGGAGAGAGATAAGGACTGGTAATATGGATTTGAACTCTGAGATTACCAAAAAGGAGGTTGCTTTAAAAAAAAAAAAAAGGAGAGCCCAGAAGAGAGACTTGGATGCAGGTTTTCCCTCAGCTGTGTGAATAATAATCCAGCAAAGGAGAATGAGAAGGAGATGCCACATGGGTAGTAGGATAACAGAGTATTATGGAAACCCAGAAAAGAAAGTGTCCGGGATGCCATCAACAGCTTTGAAACCAGAAAAGAAATCAAAGAGTAAAGGCTAAGAAAATAGCATTCCATTTGGTAATCAAGAAATCACTGGTAACTTTGGCAAGGACAATTTCTGTTGAGTTATGAAAGTGGAATCGCAGATTGCAAAGGGTTGAGAAGTGAAAGGAGATGAAATAGAGGCAATGAATATACACACAATTTTAGCACAGTGCCCCATAGACAGTAGGTGCTTAATAAATGTTTATTGACCGACTTTTTCTAGGAATTTGACTGTGAGAGGGAAGAGACATATTCTGAGAGTTTGAGGAGATGGTAGGATCAAGGGTGGGGCTGAAGGGCAAGGGAAACCAAGGTTGACAAGTACTATTCTCTCCCATTTTATAGGTGAGGAAACAGAAACTCAAAGTCAAGTGACTTGCCCAAAGCCACACAAGAAGTAGAATTCAAACCCATTCCCTTTTTTGGATTCAAAGGGTAGCTCAGTCTATCTACCAAGCCCTGCTGCTGTTGCTGCCTTCTCAGTTTGCATGTTGAATTACTGTTGGCTGGTAAATGCCATTAGCCTGAGGATGGAACATGTGTATATGCGTCTGATGTGTGCCTATATGGTGGAGAAAAATCTAGCTCACTCTGAGCATTCTTTTATTCAATTTTAAAAATAACTCCTTTCGCATATCATCTCAAAAACAGGATGTCCTGAAATAAATTTTCTTTTTCAATTTTTATTGTATTTTAATTATGTAATTATTCAAAAGAAAACACTTCAAATCCACAACTGACTAAGTGCTCAAATGAATGTTTATTATGTATCCCCAGTAAGCATGGGGGACATTAGGACAGATAGAGAGAAAGCCTCAGACCTAATCCCTATCTTCTTGCAAGTTCCACTCTTAGGCACTTAGTCAACATTTGGTATGGAAGTGGACAATTAGGAGCATATCCCTAAGAATTAAGTTATTTGGTTCAGTGTCACGGTACAGTAAGACATTTTAGCGGAGAGGGGGATACATGAACACCAGAGAAGCCAAGGAAAGGAACTTCCAGTAAGAGGGAGGATCCCATCCACCGTGGCCTTCCAGGCTGAGGAGGATATAAACAGTAACAAGGACGGAGGGGCAGCATCTGAAGCAAGGTGAAGAACATATGCCAAGGTACAAGGTAGGAGTGAGCATGGTGTGTTCATAACCCAGCAAGACCCGGATAAAGGGCTCTTTCTGGGAGAAATGGGGATAAAGCTGGAAAACAGAGAGAAATGACAGCCATAAGACATGTTTGGTCAGATAGGGGACTGAGCTGAGATTCAATCCATGGAGTGGGGAGCCACTGAAAGCTTTTGAGCAGGAGAGTGACTTAATTAAAGTAGATTTTAAGGAAGACTAATCCTGCAAAAGTCTATTTGACTAGTTTTTTGGGGGGTAAGGGAGAAGTGGGAATGAAAGATGTAAGATTTTGAAGGATACTACAATAACATAGCTAACAACACAGATACAAGTGGATAAGCTGTGAGGTCAGAGAAGAAGGTACAGCCACAGTCAAGATATAAAAGGAAAAAATCTCCAGGGCATTTGGTTACTGATTGAATTTAGGAGGACAAGAGGAGGGATGAGTCAAAGACTAAAGCTTTGAGCTTGGGTGCCTGGAAAAAGGGAGGTGCCAACGGCATTCATATTAATCCACACTCCACCTTTTTACAGCTATCCCTGAATGTAGAGATTGATTTCAGTTTTACCCGGATTACTGGACCTCAACACATGCCATCATTTAATCATTTCATATTAGCTGGCATTATTTTAGAAATGCCTGGCATTGTATATCCACCATATCTCACTGCAAAGAGGAGGAATGAGATAATTGCCTAAATAATCCAGGGCAGGGAGATAATTGGCTAAATAATCCAGTTTTTGTTCTGAATTGTTCAGAATTGCCCCCAGCATCGTTTCCCTTCAATTGTGAAACTGAGGACTTTTAAGGGCCAATTCGTAAACCCCACCTCCTCCAAACCTTAGATCTCACCCTTACAATGACTAAAATTCTCTTTTAAAGCTTCTATTCCCCCCACCCTCGCCCCGCACGCCATCCCAAAACATGTCCAAATCCCCTGAAGTTCTCATTCAGTAGGTTAAGCATTTCCTCCTCCTCTTCCTGCTTACCCTTTCTCACAGTTCTGAACCTTGTCCTTAGCCAATTCCAACCCTGCCACACACCCAATGAAATGCCAGTTCCTTGATGGTAGGGCTTGCATCAGATTTAGCACAATGGCAGAAGAAAGGCTTGCTGACTTGACCTGACTTGAGGAGTTCCTAAGCTTGAGCAGACTGTGCCAGAGATACTTATGACACAAGGAGGCTAAGGACTCCTGACACATATGGTCTCTATAAAGACTGTCTAGTGGGGGACATATAAAGACTGTCTAGTGGGGGACCTGTGGCCCTCTAGGTCCTCAACTGTGGCCCTTTGACAGAATCCAAGTGAGGACCTGGAGGTCAGAGGTGTCCTCGAGGCTGCTGGTCTCCCACCCCTGGTTTAGATGGTCTTAGGCAACAATTCTCCTTTTTGCCTTGATTGAATTCCCTGATTTTTCCTTATTTCTTCCCACCTACATATTAATGTTGGACTAGTCTTTTTTCTGTGAAAGAAGAAAGTCATAGACATAGCAGGAGACAGCTTGGCAGAGTGAAAAGAGTACTGTATTTGAGGTCAGAGGGTCAGCTGCGATTTACTGTGCAACCTTTGATGAAATCAGTTAGCTTCTCAATTTTCACACCTGTAAAATGGAGGGATGGGGGAGAAGGACGATAGATGACCTATGAGCTCCCTTCTTGAGTTAAATCTATGATCCTATGAATTTTACTGCCTCCTAGATTCAAAGACCAAATGCAAGATAACCAAATAAACATGACTGGCCATGATTTTAGTCCATAAACAAAACAATATAGATACCAGGCAAGTTGAGGTTCCGATGCAAGAAGCTGGGTCACATGACATACACCCCAAGGCAGGTACTTACAGAGTGGCTAGACTTGGCAAAGACAGGGAGCTGGTAACCCAGTGGTGCCCATACATGCCCATGCAGCTGCACGTCCTCACTAACACCCTCACATTGGCATTTTCCTTTACTTAAGTTGTCCGGGATCAAAGAGGTACCTTTGGGGTTTGCTAGGCACGGCATCAGATAGTGTTTGTAATTACATGAAAGGTGTTCTCCAGCCATGCAAACCCAAGTTTCTGTTTAAGAGAGGGAAATATCTTCTCATTTCTTCTTAGCATGGTCTCAACTTCTGGCTTTCATAAACCAACTCAAGAAATGCTTTTACATATACCCTCCACCCCATATGCCCTCCCCAATAGTCAGTGATCTCCACTAACATTATTAGAATCCTAAGGATGTTATTAAAAAGAGAAAAGGAAATATATTTCTATAAAGATATTCATCACTTTATTATTTGTGATGGCAAAAAGGGGGGGGGGGGGGAGGGAACTAAGTGTCACAGCAGATAGAGCACTGGCCCTGAAGTCAGGAGGACCTGAGTTCAAATCTTGCCTCAGATACTTACCACCTGTGTGACCCTAGATTGGGGGGAAGGAGCAATCAACCTAAATACTCAATGGGTGAAGAATGGCTGAACAAATTATAGCAAATAAATGTAGGGTTAGGGCCATAGAGACTGACTGGGAACAAACTCATGATTTCATTGTTGAAAGTAATTCCTGGGTGAGGGAACTCATCCTACCAATGGAAGTCAGCATCTTCTCAATTTTTATTGAGTTACACTTTTTATAGAGTTACACTCTAAGTACACTTAGAGGCTAATTGACTTGCCTATCCGAGGAGGGATCTGACTGTAGGTCTTCCTGGCTGTGAGTCCAGCTGTCCACACCCCTCCACCTTTAAAATCAATGTAAAGAGAAACTGCTTCACCACACAAAAAGAGAAGGCATTATAATATGAGGAAAGGCAAATGGAATAAGGCAAAGTGATAGAAATAGGATCAAGAAAACCACTGATAGGGGGCAGCTAGGTGGCACAGTGAGTTAAGTGCCAGCCCTGGAGCCAGGAGGACCTGAGTTCGGTTCCTACCTCAGACACTTAACGCCCACACACAAAAAAACTAGCTGTGTAACCTTGGGCAAGTTACTTAACCCCAATTGCCCTCCAAAAGGAAAAAAAAAAAAAAAAGAAAGAAAGAAAACCACTGACATACTTTGACTATATAAAACCATAACCAACCTTTTGTATGTACACTGGGAAGACACATAGAGGGAATACAATGTTATTATAATTACTATCAGTCAAAAGGCTATTTAGATTTTAAAAATTAAACGGTTCTGATTATATTTTATCATAGGGATTATTTGCTGTTTCCAAATTTCTTTGTTCGTTTTGCAGATGAAAGAGTAGAGATACTCAGGTCAATAGTTACTGTCTTCTTCACTGTCTTTTTGTAGAATAATATAATCATGAATTACATTATATGTAATAATACTATGAGTAAAGATGGATAATAATATAACACTACATTATTACCCATCTCATCCCCAATCATTCAGTATCTTTTCCTCTTTCAGATTTCTTGAAAATTGATAGATCAACACTTTCAAAATTTTATCTTCAACAAGACTGATTTTCTCTGGATATATCTGATATGACCCTAATGTTCTTCCTCCTCACTGTGTCTTCTTTAATGGTGATGAAACAGTTTGTGATGGAAATACTGACAAACCACAGTTTTCCCAACCCGCATTAATGGCACAGTCAGTTACAAACTGCTTTTGCTTGTCTTGCATTTGAACACAGATCACAGTATTTTTTTAGTGGAGAGTGAGGTTTGGTTTTAACTTGCTCAAGGTTACACAGCCAGTTATTTCTGGGTGTGGTGCTGAATATCTGAGCCCAGATATGATCCCCAGGTCATCCCGACACTGGAGCCAGTGCTCTTACTCGCTGAGCCACCTGGCCGCCCCGAGAGGAAGGTTTTATAGACCATCTAGTGAAGTTCAACACCTTTCATTCTACAGAAAAAGTGAAGTCACAAAGTCTGTCAGCAGGATTAGAACTCAACACCTGACTCCAATCCTAATGTTCTTTCAACTGCACAACTTCTAAGATGGGATATACATGATAATAACTTCAGTATCCTCCCACAGGATATCTTCACATTTTGGCATGGAGGCAAACACTGCTAAGTTATTCCTTGGTAGCATTGCTAGCCTCAGTTCAGCTGAAGACCCGTGAGCACTAAAGGATTTGCTAGAGGTTCACTGATGTATGGATCATATCTGTCCTTCCAAATCAGAGAAGATACAGGACTAATACTGGTTGCCTTTTGAATCACCACCCATTTCTCTTCTCCTGGCTTTAAACATAAAATATGCCATCTTGTGTTGATTTGAATGCTCCTAGTTGAAAATTCTCAACTCTTGACAGTATGGAATCCTCAAGCTTGAAGGAAGTAGGTAATTTTCCCCCCTAGCAGAATGTAAGTTCTTCCAGGTCAGGAACTGGCTTTCATTTTTGGGCTCTGTAACCTCACTACCGAGCAAAGCGCAAACCCTGACTTCTAGTTATTCTTCCCTTTGGTGCTTCAAGTATATGTAACAATACACGACCAGTTCTATAAAACATCCCAATCTCTTCTCACCCACAGTAAGACAGGAAGAACTCCTTCCTTGCAATTCCCAATCTACCAGTAAACACATAAGCACTTATATTCTCCGATTTTACTGTCTGGCTGCCAGTGGTTTTCCCCGCTCTCTTATCTTCATTCCGGTCCATCCCTTTATTTTAATGTCACAGTCATTAGACCAAACAAATCCTCAGGAGCAAGGGGGCATAACACGTCGGCACATGCAACAACACAAACACAATGTGTGTGCGTGCGTGTGTGTGTCTGAGAGCACAGAATCTGGGGAAGACAAGAAATGATAACATAATTCATACCCAAGATGATATATCCTAATAATATCCTAAGCTGGATAGTACTTAACCACAAGTTTAGGGCTGAGTATACTTGGATCCACCATCAGTTCACAGCAAAGCAGAACATGACCAGAATTCCTGTGTAACCAGATAATGGGCAGAGAAGACTCTTTATGGTAATGCCAACATTAAAACCAAGAGGAATGTTACAACATGGGTAAGAGACCAAAAACCCCTCTATGAATGTCAGGCATAACAACTTCCTCACCCCTTTCTTTCCAACTCTAACGGAGGGGGCCAGATGAATGCAAGATGAACCTACCTTGTGTTGTTTCCCACAGGAGAAACAATGAGGAAAATACCCATGTTGTGTTTATTCAGACTGCAGTCCCCAAGTCAACAAGGCCAGATGAACCACACACACTGCAAGGCTGTAGCTTTTACCAACTCAAACATCTGAAGCAAATTTGTTTACTTAAAAGTCACAGAAACAGCAGATGCACAGAATGACTCCCTTATACAGTTACTTATTCTCTCTTATCTCCCCGCCCCCTTTTCACTATAGTTCAAGGATTCCTACCCTGTGCGTGATGGTACCTTTGGCAGTCTGGTGAAGACCCCTTCTCAGACAATTAAATAATTGAAAATGACAAATTTCAGTTGAAGGCAGATTGACATAAATATGGTATGGCTTTCCTATTCAAGTTTAGGGACCCTAGAATAAAAATCATTGTTCTAGTCTTTTTTTGATCACTCAATAAACGTTTACAAAGTGCCTACTGTAGGCCTGGGAGTGAGCTAAGTTCTAAATACACAAAGAAAGGCAAAAAAAAACACCCCAAAACAAACAAACAAAAACCCAGTCCCTGCCCTTAAGAACATCACATTCTAATAGAGATAGAATATGTAAATAACTATGAACAAAAAAGTTATAGACAGGAAATATTGGAAATAATCAAGGCAGGGAATCCACTAGAATTAAGGGGATTGGGAAAGGCTGCCTGGAGAACGTCAGATTTTAGTTGGGACTTGTCCCTTCTCATTTTACCTCAGGAGAAGAGTTTTCCTTATATTAATTTTTCTTTTCACTTAATACCCATTTCAAAGCTTTTTGTATAGACAATCTTTATTTATTGCAATTCCTTCTTCTGACTTTCAATCTCTATTTTGTTGCTTGCTTCTTCATTTCCTGGGTGACCTCAAGTGATTTCATTATTCAGACTTTTTTAAAAAGAAAAGTTTTTTTAAAAAAATATTTTATCCCTGTGCATTTTTCCTCCTTCCACCAACACAAATCAAAACCTCATATATTTTCTCATTCTGTGTAATTCTTTCCCATAAATCTTCTATTAAGGAGGTCTTCCTATTGTTCTTTAATACCTCTGATATGGACATATCTCTTAATTCGTCCATCTATTGTCACTCATTTTCAATAGGCTTTTCTCCTTTTCTAGTCCCCTATATTTTAGACTTTCTTCTACATCACTTATTCATCCTATACAAGCCCTTGTTAATAATGTCCTGCATCCTAATTAAACCAAATGTGCATCTCTGTGCTGCACTATTTGGGATTTAATTCTAATAAGACAATGGCATTCCATGACTGGCAGCCATATAATATCATCTAAAAAAGGCATGCTGGTATTAAATGAAAGTAGGCTTTAAAGGAAACACTGGTTTAGGATCACTTACAGCCTTGAACAGCTTTTGAAATGCAACACAGCCCTAACTTCTACAGGTTCAACTCATTATGCATCTGCATTACCTGTCCAAGATATACATATTGATGAACTAACTCAATGGGCCTGTCTGTCCAGCTGTATAATAGTCTGAGCAATACATCTTCCATCTATACCAATCTGACCACTAAGCGGACTTTTGTAGCTTTCTGGAGCTCCAATGTCATTTGTGAACAGGAGCCTTTTGAAAACCTTCACCAGATTTTATTCCAAATAATTCATCAACGATCCATAATTTCATCAGTGTGAGAATCCCTTAACAACAACAGGCAATCTTTAAGAGTTATACTATGGCTGAAAACTAATCACCTGTGATCTGGCCAATGATGCTCACACATACTGTGTGACTCCTGTCCAGGCCTTTCCAAGGTTCATCACAGAGGATAGCTTTGAGTGTACATATTATTGGGAAAATAAATTATGTAACTTCATGATTCGACTTTGAAAAGGATTCAAAATTCATTGATTCCACAAACACCTACTGGGCAAATTTCTGTTATGTGCAAGGCTCTACAGTGGTCATGGGGGAAAAGAGTCAAAAGAGAGTCCCTGGCCTCAAGGAATTCACAGTCTATCAGAGAAGAGAATACTGTATCAACAACTTGAATATGATGTAGGGGGAAGTGGTGCATTGGGCACTGGGCTTGGAATCCGAAAGACTCCTCTTCCTGAGTTCAAATCTAGCCTCAGACATTTACTAGCTGTATGACCTTGGGCGAATCACTTAATCCCATTTGCCTCAGTTTCCTCTCACCTATAAAATGAGCTGGAGAAGAAAATGGCAAACCCTTCCAGTATCTCTGCCAAGAAAACCCCAAATGGGGTCATGGAGGGTCTTCAGACTCAAAGACAACAAAAGGATGATAGATTTACAGCTCAAAAGGACTTCAGAGGCCATCAAGTCAATCCCCACTTACATCTAAGGAAACAGAAGCTTGGGGAAGCTAAGGGACTTCATCATACAGATAATATAAGCTTCAGTTAGGATTTGAACTCAGATCCTTCGATTCCAAGCCCTCTTTACATTTGACTCCACTACCTTTTCTAGAAATTGCATTCCATCCTGAAGTTTCTATATATTTAATTTCCTCACACACATAGAGATTTCCTTTTCCTGCCTCAGTTTTCCTTACTTCCCCCCCTCCACACCCTACTGCCCCACAAACTGGACTCTTACCTGACACTGACAGGGCGTTCCTGGGTGTCTTTTTTATATACCTATAGTTTATGTCATTGACCCCTCCCTGAGTACCAGGGCTGTTTAATTTTCTCTTTGTATTATCCCTTCCCCGCCCTCCCCCTCCAGGGTCTAGCCTGGTGCCTGATAGTGCTTAATGGGATCAATACCCTGACAATGGGTGCATCTTACCTGACTGGAAACACACTCACTCCTCACCTTTCAGGATTCTTTGCTCCCTTCCCTACAAGGATTAAGTTTCAGCACCAGCATCTCCACCCTGAATCGCGCCCCTAAGATTGAATGTATTGTTTTCAAATATTCCCGGCACAGTCTGGATCCTCCTTGTCTCATTATCATGCCCCCAACCTTAGTCTACACTTGTCTTATCCTAGTACAGTGATTATCATGTCCCCCCACTAGAATAAAAGCCATCAGCAAAAGTTATAGCAGTTTTGTCTGGGTGTGCCCAGAGCCTCACCCGGGGGCTTGGACACAGCTTACATTTAATAAATGTTCACTGAATTAAGTCGGGAAAGAGAACATTAGAAGTGAACAATCGGATTCATGTGATCTGGACACATTTACTCAAATTCTGCAAGTAGTACCACTGTGGTATAATGAAAAGGAGGGGAAGATGAATTCTAGTCCTTCCTAAGCCACTCAGTGGTTGTGTGACTTTGAACAAGTCACTTACCATCTCCTGAAACCTGTTTTCTCATTTCAGAATGGAGACACTAAAAGCTTGCAGGCCTTCCAGCCTAACATAGTTAATGAGAAGCAAATAAGATATAAGCAAAAGTCCTTTGAAAATGACAAAGTGCCGTCTTTATAAAAACAAAATTCTGTTAGAATGACACACACCTGGTAGCTTTAGGGATGGGAGAGTCTCTGAGGAGTTTTCTCATCCAACCTGTGATTTATTTCTCAGATTAAAACCAAAAGGAGCCCCAGAGGGGAAATTCAAAGCTGGTTTCCGGCAGAGGTAGGATTCAAACCCAGGTCCTATGGCTCCAAATTGGTCATGCCCTGCCCTGTACCACCAGATTAATCATAGGATTACTACAGCTAATTAAAATATAGCCTAGTTAATTCCCATTTCATTAGGAAATTTCAATAATTTCATGGAAGTTAACACATTGGCTCTAATTAAATAAGTCAAATGAAGATACATTTAGGGGACAGAACTCACCAATATCTTACACACACACACACACACACACACACACACACACACACCACACACACACTCAAAGGGTGACTTAGAAAATTAGAACAGGTACACTTCTCCTTTCTCAGGTATGAACACCCACCCTGAAAACATCTGATATAAACATGCTTTACCATCCCCACTCGTGTCTGCTCTGCTCCCTTCCAACCCTGCCCATTCCTTTCCTTTACCCCCAAAGAGTTCTCCATTGGGACCAAGTTGTCTTAGACTAAGAGCAGCACAGGGCAACCAGCCTGGGGAACGAATTCTTCCCCACCACCTCCTTTCTTCCTCCTCATGAGGGACATTTTTTTGGTCCAGATGGGTAAGTAGAGACACCCCTCAATGCGGGTTTATAACTGCCCTGCAATTTGTAGTTTTAGAAGCTACCTAGATATGAAGAGCTGGAGTGACTGGCCTGGATCCTCAGACACAGTATGTGAACACAGACAGCCCTAACTCCAAGGCTACCTCCCTATCCACTATGCCACCAGCCTCTCAGATACATATGTACACTACACTCCATCTTCTACAATGACATTCCCCTCCTATTTTGCACCAGTTTAATTTCATCTCAGGCAATCTTAGGGCAGGGCATGAAGAGTCTGAGGCAGGGTTTGGCCAGAGTAGTTCTGGACCGGTATACTAGGGAACACAGGTGAGAAGTATGGAAACAGGGATGAGGTAGGAGTATTTGCCAAAACCCTGCATGGATCTTGTACTGAGAATAGGTCTATACCAGCAAGAGGGTGAAAAGTGGAGAAAAGAAGTGGAAGAGAACTGACAAGCAGAGGTCTGGAAGGAAATCAACGAGGCCAAAGCTCCTGTAAGATTCAGGCAGCAAGAGGAACGGGTATAACATCCCCAAAGTAGTAAAAAGTGTGACGAGTGGGGATTCTTGTTTAGGTATATATTGGTTAGACTAAATTGCCTCTGGGTGGCTAGGTGGCACAGTGGATGGAGCACCAGGCCTGGAGTCAGGAAGATCTGAGTTCAAATCTAAGCCCAGACACTTCTTAGCTGTGTGACCCTGGGCAAGTCACTTAACCTTGTTTGTCTAGTTTCCTCATCTGTAAAATGAGCTGGAGAAGGAAATGGCAAACCAATCTAGTATCTCTGCCAAGAAAACCCCAAATGGAGTTGGACATGACTGAACAACAACAACAACAAAAACAGCCTTTGAGAGCCCTTCCAACTCTGAAATTCTCTGATTCTGTGAGTAAAAACAGGGAAGTAGGAAAGCAGAGGGCACATTTGTGGAACGGTGAGTAGTTCAGTCCTCCGGAAGCATGCAAATGAGTCTAGAAATGAATCAATCATGGCACCAGGTCCTGGAATTATGGAGTAAGTGGTTTAAACTTAGGGAGAAATATTAAGCTGTTTGAAGGGTTTTGAACAAGGGAGCTCCGTGGACCAGATCTGTGCACAGTTTAGATTCATCCAGCAGAAGTGTTTTAGACAGGCTGAAGAAGGCAAAGTCTGTGCCCAAAGAGAACTAGAAAGAAGATGGTGCCTTTGCCGTTGCCGTTGAGTCATTTCAGTCATATTTGACTCTTCATAACCCCATCTGGAGTTTTCTTGGCAAAGATACTGGAGCAATTTGCCATTTCCTCCTCCAGCTCACTTTACAGATGAGGAAACTGAGGCAAACAGGGTTAAGGGACTTGCCCAGGGTCATACAGGTAGTAAGTAGCTAAGGCCAAACGTGAACTCAGGGCTTCCTGACTACAGACTTGGTGATCCAAACACTGCGTCACCCATAATGCCCAGATGGTAGAATCACTAGGGCCTGGCAGGTGACACTGTGACAGAAACAGGTGGTTTCTACTTAACAAAAAAAATTACAAATGTTTGCTATCTCTTCGAAGCTACTGGCTAAAATATACTTTGTACACTTCTCTGGGAATTGAACGGTAATTTATAACATTGTTTCTAGTTTTTAAACAAAGAGCTGTCAAGTAGTCAAGAAGCTGACTTATAATTGGTACAGGGGAAAAAGATGAATTTGGGTATCCCTGTTAAAATTCTGGCTCAATTATGCATCAACAATGTGACCTTCGGCAAGTCATTTAACCTCCTTCCTCAGTTTCCTCATCTATAAAATTAAGACAGTTGAAGTGAATGACCTCCAAGGTCCCTTCCAACTTATAAAAAAAGTTTATAAGCTCATACATATAATCAAAATTCACTTTCATTTTATGATAGGTCTGAAAATTAACTTAGAGGGTCATCAAGTCCAACCTCTTCATTTTACAGATGAGGAAATTAAGGCTAAGAAAAGTTAAATGACTTGTCCAAGGTCACACAGGTAGTTAAAAGAATAGAATTTGGATATACTGTTAAGTTCTGAGAGTTTCATTGCCAGGAGGTTAGGTCATCAGGGGATGATAGTTCTGGGAACAATGAGGGAGGTGGCACACAATTTACAAAATCATTGTTTGGGTCAAGAAGAATTTGGTCGGGGTGGCCAGGTAGCACAGCGAGTAAGAGCACCCGGCTCTAGTGTTGGGATGACCTGGAGATCTGGCCGTGTAACCTTGAGCAAGTTATTTAACCCCAATTTCTTAAAAAAAAAAAAAAAAAGAATTTGGTTTTGATTTGCCTGAGTGAAGAGAATATCCACACAGAAGGAAACACAGAATCCAATAGACTATAAGCTACTTGAGGAAAGGAACTACTTCGAATCTGCTTCATGTGTTAGGAATCTAGCACTCTTATTAAATACTTACTATTATTAAAATACTTAAAAAAGAAATGAATGAAATGAATGAATGTATGAATGACACCACAGCTCCTCCAAGTATTGAAGCCTTTAAAGTACTTGGGGTTAACGCCTTGCTTCTGGCCCCAATCTACCCACTGTAATTACCAAGTAAGACAACTTTCAAAAGAGGATTGGAAATTAAAATTAAAACCGTCCTAAGTTTACAGGGGAAAAACCACTGTCAATCTGACATGATTTGACTTAAAACAAATGAACTGCACAAAAGCTCTCCCCATCTGAGAGCGGCCAGTCCTGTTCCCCGACTGCTCCCCCACGTATCTCTGGGCAGCCCGTACATTCCCAACTCCTACTGCCAAGTTAAAATGAAAACGTTCTTAGTCTAAAAATGATTGAGGTGGTTTTCTCTAATCAAATTAAAGCAGCCAAATGTTCCTTTCAAAGGTAACTGTCTACTCTGCAGCTGTATGCAAACTACCACATCAAATAGGAAGGAAAAAAATAGCCACAGAATTGTGTCCTTTCAGTACAGGGGGGGCTGCCTCCAGAGATGAGGGGTGAACAAAAGCATCAGCACAGCTAAGGACGACATTCAGAGAAAACTTCGAGAAATATGCTGACTTCACAAATTGTGAACAATGCACTGAAACGTCCGGGATATAATTAGCTTTTTTTTTTGGGGGGGGGGGGGTGGTAGGGGAATGTGCTGGGGGAAGGGAATTCCCCCTAAAAGTGCTAAACAGCAATAGATACCTTGAGTCATTTACTCCTTACAACCAAAAGCCTCAATAAGACACATGAAAAGAATGGCTAATGCTTCACAGAAAATGAGAAAAATCATGGAGATCTTGCTTTATTCACTTCCTGTCTCTGTCAAAACACTTAATACACATCACCCAGAGCAATCCTGAATATCCAAGGAGCTTCAATTAAACTTGTAATGATCATTTGCATGCAAAATTTGTTCTTTTAAATCATCAGACACTTGGGAAATTCCTGCAAAGAATTAATTCAGAGTAGGCCCATTTTTCAGTTTGTTTCACTTTTTAAAAGAATTAATTGCATAAAATTAAATTTAATGGAAAAACTACCTTGGATCAGAGTGTAATACTTCCCACCAAAACAACATGAAGTTTTCTGCATCCCATGCCTGATACATGAATGTTTTAATATGATGGATGTTAAAATTAAAGCAAAATTGTATACATTTAGGTAAATAGGTAAAGGGAAGGTTAGGCCTCAGAATTTAATAGGAGGAAGAGAGGAGGCTGGATTGCTTTTGGGAAATTCCAAAGTGCTTTTAAGCATCCCAAGCTGCTCTCTGGCGCAAAGACTCATCTCCTCAACTTAAGTGTTCTCCCAGAAATGCTCTGGGATTGCAAATCTTGGAACACCACACTCTCCAAGGAATTCAAGCTGTGGTTGACCCACAGGGCAATGGAGAGATACATGGTGGGAGCGAATGGGCTGCGGCCTATTTCCAGATGACCTACATTTAAGAAGAAGCATAAGGAAATGCGTGTTAAGAAACAGGAATGAGCTGGCCATGTGGCAGAAGCAAAGGCCAAGAGTTGGACAACATGAACATTCTACTCCAGATATAAAATAGACCAATGGATAAGCAGGCTTGGATGGGCTGCAGTTGGTACCAGTAGATGAGATCAGAGAAACCCTGACATAACTGAAGATGCAAAAGAAGGAATGAAATACAAGTACTATCTCCATTATTCATCTACAGCAGGCTTAGGGAGAAGCAGTTGTAATGCATGCCTCCAGCACCACCCCTGACCCCAATCCAAGATGGCAGCACCCCAATGGCCAAGCTGTAGGCTGGAAACTCAGACTCTGATAACTTAGTATGTAAATATCCAAATCCAAGTTTCTGAGCTTACTCTGGACCAGCATTTAAGGAATTAATAACTAATTATTTTATTACTAATAACAGTAACAACTAGCATTTATGTAGTGCTTTAAGGTTTGCAAAGCACTTTACAAATTTTATCTCATTTTATCCTAATAAAAACTTTGGGAAGTAGGCAGAAAAGCCCAGCTCTCTATGATACACACACACACACACACACACACACACACACACACTTCAATTTAATCTATATTATTCAATATTTCTCCATTACTTTAAGTCTAAACAATCAAGATGATAAATCAAGCCTTGATGTGTAGCTTTTACTGATTCCTGCTGTGTAAATGCTCACAGTGAAAAGTTAACACGTGAGCTTGTATGAGCTTGTTCAGCATGCCCCTGGAAGTAAGGGCGTGCTACCTTTCACAGGTATCTTCAACTCCATTTTCATAGGATCCCAGGTCTAGAGGTGGAAGGAATCCCAGAGGTCATATGATCTCAGTCCCTCATTGTACCAGAGAGGAAGCTGAAGTCCAGGGACTTGGGAAAGATCACACAGGTAAGCACTAGGGGCAGGATTAAAAATGAGGAAACTGAGTCTTGTAGAGGGGAAGGGACCTGTCCATAGTAGGACCACAGATGTGTGGTTCAATCTCAGACTCATCCAAGTATACCATTCTTTCTCTAGACCTGCCTATTGAGATCTAATTTTAATTTCTCAAGATTTAAAATAGAAACAGATTAAAGAGGCATACAAGTAATAATTACAGCACACTTATGGAACATTTAAGGGACTAAAAAACGCTTTCTTTTCAACAACTCTGTGATGCATATATAGGGCTTTATTTTACTGACTTTATTTTTATTATTTTATTATCTATCTTTATGACTACCTTTATTTTCCTCCCTTGATTATCTCCAATTGTACTGTATCATTTGTACATAGCTGCTGTCTCCCCCATTAGACCCAGAAGGCAGGGAATTTTTTTTTGCTTCTCTTTAGGCACTTAATAATTTGCTAGTTGACTGAGAAGGGATGAGGAAACTGAGGCTCAAAGAGGGGAAATCGTGTGCTAATGGTCACACATAAAGTCTGAAGCCAAAACTTCAGTCCAGAACTTTTGATTTGAAGTCTAGTGTGTGAAGCCTGGTTAATAACCACATTATCTGTAAAGCACTCAGCACAATGCCTCGCACACAGCAGACACTGTATGAATGCTTGTTCTCTTTACTCCTTCCCTAATGTTATTGTTTATTGCTTTATTTATGTCTTCTTAACCTTTCTTGATTGCTCTTACTCTCTTAAAGCATGTTTTATTATAAGTAATTTTGAATATGTTCATCTTGGTTCTTGTTATTTTTAATAAGTTCAAAATAAAAACTATTTTTTAAAAAACTTCAGAAATGAAAACTTTTTAAAACTTAAGAAATCTGAAACTACATGGTAAATTATTCACCAAAACTTCTAACCCGATTCTGTCACTTAGCACATAACTCCCTTAAAAATTATACAATATACATCTCAGTATAAAACTTTGTCCACAATAATACTTAGATTAGAAATTTATTTAAGCAGAAATTAAATTCTTCATCCAAGAACTTGACATATTTCTCACCTTCTATTTATCTAAAACCCTGTATTTTAATATTAATTAATATCATTAGTTAATTAATAACCATTTGTTCATTTAGACAGTCATTCAACAAATCTTCACTCAGAACAAGGCAAAAAACTGAGTGCTGGATCAAGTGCAACATATTATACTAGATACTGTGGGGAACTGGAAAAGAGATGGTCCCTGCCTGCATGGAGATTCCAATCAAGTGGTAGAAGGGGGAGGAAACACAAACCCCTAAATAACCATAATATATATTAATGGTATCAGAAGAATTACCAGAAGCACTATGGTGTAGTGGCTAAAGCCAGGAAAATCTGGATTCAAGACCCATCTCTTACACCTATGTGTGCCCCCTGACCTTGGGCAACTCACCCTCACCTTCAGGGCTCGAGCTAATTTTTTATGGATAGGAGTTGTAGCTTGTTCTAGTTAAAAGGGAGTTTCCTCACCTGGAAGTTCCCTATATGAATGAAATCAAGGGTCTAATCCTTAACCTAGTGTACTATCATGAAATTAATATTAATGAATGAATAAATATCATTGCAAAACTTCCTTCTGTCTCTGTAATATATCTGTAATATGATTTACCTTACAAAGTTTTGCAAACTTTGGAGAATTTTACACCATGTCCCCTAAACTTCTGTTTTTCTCCCCATTTCTCCCTTCACTTAATAAACTCAGATCCCCTAACCACAGGGTCATAACAACTCAAAGGGCATTTGGGAACATCACCTTCATTTCTAGATGCCTACCCCTTTTGTCTAATGACTTATGTGCTCATGAAGGAAAAGTGAAACAGAAGTCTGAGGATTTGGTACTGCCACAAGACCAGCAATGGTCCCATGGTGGCTGCCTAGGTCTGAGGATATGTGCAATGTCTTTTAGGTTTTCTGTAACCCTCACCTTTGGATGGCCAGGCTATCAATCAGTATAAGGTCAGTCAGTGTCCACATAATAACCAATTAAAATAGTATGTGTTAGACAGATACTTAGGTCAGGCAGCTAGTGCCACAGGTGGGCCCAGTTTCTGCATATCCACTTGTTTGAAAATTGTGCACATGGTCTTATCTTTCCATAATGTTACTTCATTATTGGGGCTAAAAATGTGGCATAATTTTTTTTTGTTTTACCTTCATTATGTTGTTTTCCCTCCTCTTATCATTTTTTGTTTGATAATAATTCTCCCTTTCAGCTAGATTTCAGTAGTTTCAGAACCATCAATTAACTTTATCCAAAGTAGAGTAACCCAATTAGTACCTTCCATCTCTAATTTTTTTTTTTTTGCTTTCTGGAGGGCAATTGGGGTTAAGTGACTTGCCCAAGGTCACACAGCTAGTTTTTGTGTTAAGTGTCTCAGGCCATATTTGAACTCAGGTCCTCCTGACTCCAGGGCCGGTGCCCTATTCACTGCACCACCTAGCCATCCCCCCTCTCCCAACTTTTTTTTTTTTTAAAGCAATCGGGTTAAGTAACTTGCTCAAGGTTACACGGCCAGTTATTTCTGGGTGTGGTGCTAAGTATCTGAGCCTGGATTCGATCCCCAGGTCATCCCAACACTGGGACCGGTGCTCTTACTCGCTGCGCTACCTGGCCACCCCCCCTCTTCAATTTTTCAAACATTCAAATACAAAGCTATGCCTTTTGACCCATCACCACATCAGTAGTACATAAGCACTGACTTCTTTTTTCCCTAAGGTTGGTAACAGGTTCCACAGAGACTTACATTTTCTCACCCTATATTCTTTGCAATCAAGAGTATGTCATCAGTTAGTATGCAAAAGATCTAACCAGGATCAAGGGGTGCAAATATCTGCCTCTGGAACAAATGACATTTTTAGATTTCTCTACAAAGCTACCTATTCAAACCTAATCTATTCAAACAATGAAAAATGGGAAATTATTACAGGAAAAGACACTGGCACAGACTACTGTAACTTCCAGTAAGACATTAACCAATGTATATCAAATACCACAACGAAGAGGCAAAAACAGCCCAGAAACCATCTCAAGCAGCAAACACTTACATTTCTTTGCCAAGTCAGAAGATACAGCGGCCAAGGGCAATACCAGACTAAAATAGAAATTAATTTTCAAAACATTAAAGATGATAATGTTATAATCATACAAGTAATATCACCCCACAAAAGAGAAAAGAACAATGGTAAGGAAAGGAATCTTCAGAGTGTGAGGTCATCTCAATTGGTCAAATTAGAAGCAAGATAAGAAAGATGAAAAAAAATGCAACAGATGCTTCTATGTTACTACAACAAATACATGACATCTCTGATGACAGAACCATCCCTTCGGACCCGTACATGTGGTACAGGAGGAAGTATATAGGGCACTAAAAAAATACAAAAACAGGAAGGGCAGCTGGACCCAACCAAGTACACAAAGAAGAAATCTGTGCTGGAGACAACAATTTTGAAGGCACTGTGGCATTTGTCTTTGAGATACTTGAAAGGAGGATGAGAAAATGGAAAAAAATCAAATGCTATTATAAAAGAAGAAAAGCGGGCAAGAGGAAATCAGTAATTACTGACCCATACATCCAATTTCTTATATAAAGAATAAAATAATAAAATATTTTTATAAAAGCTAGAGATTTCTCTAAGTAAAATATTACTCTTTCCTATTCTTTACAAGCATTTTAAATCATTTACATGATCAATAGCTTAGAAAAATCTTTATGAGAATTATCAACAACCCCTGATTTCTCTCCATGGGCACGGCCACAAATCTAGTTTAGATCTTCCTTCTCTCGAGTCTGTTCTCCTGCAAAAGTCTGCTTCAAGGCCCTCCCATCCATTCCTTGGTTTCTACTGTGCTGGATTGTGAGTTCAGCCCTCCCCTCTCTCTCCCATTCATACTTCCCATAACAGCCAAAGTGATTTTCCTAAAACCTAAGTCTGACTGTGTTACACTCCCCTACTCACAAAACTACACAGGTTCCCTACTGCCTCCAGGATAACAGAAATACTGCTATCTTGGGCAGTCTATGCCTTTGGCTCCTCCTTACCTCTCCAGGCCAATTACACATTATCCCCCTTCATGTACTCTATGTTTTAATCAAACCAGTCAACTTGCTGTTTTTCACACAAAACAGCATCAACTATCCCCTATGCCTGTAATGCACTCCTTCCTCACCTCTGTCTTTTAGAAACCCTAAGTTTCTCACCCTATATTCTTTGCAATAAAGAGCACCACTGTGCAAAAGATCTAACCAGGATTCGGGGTGCAAATGAGCTCAAATTCCTGATTTCTGTAACTGCTAGTGCCCTCCCAAATTACTTTGTAAGCATTTATATATGTGTACACCTCATTTTCCCCCCAAAAATGATTTTCTCATATCCACCATGGAAATGTTGAAGGAGATCCCAATAAGGTGAGGTTTTTTTGCTCTACCAATTCAAATGTTCTTTGAATGTTATTGTTCAGTCACGTTCAAATTTTTGTGACCCCATCTGGGGTTTTCTTCAAACCAGAGTGGTTTGCCATTTCCTTCTCCAGTTCATTTTTTTTCTTTTTCTTTTTGGAGGGCAATTGGGGTTAAGCGACTTGCCCAAGGTCACACGGCTAGTTTTTATGTTAAGTGTCTGAGGCCAGATTTGAACTCAAGTCCTCCTACTCCAAGGCTGGTGCTCTATTCACTGTACCACCTAGCCGCCCCCCTCTCCAGTTCATTTTTACAGATGAGGAAACAGGGATAAGTAACTTACTCACGGTCACATGGCTAATAAATGTCTGAGGCTGTATTTGAACTCATGAAGATGAGTCTTCCTGACTCTGGGCCTGACACTCTATCTACTGTGCCATCCAGCTGTCCCTCCTTGAATGTAAGCTCTCTGAAGGCAGTGATGTTTCCGATGTTTCCATTTTTTTCCCCCAGTACAGTAAAAATCAAGGAAGGCCTGCAGCATGATAGGTGGGTCTCCTGTGGTGACTTTATTGGAGGACATGGAACAGACTGATATAGAAAGTGTAGGTATGGAAGGGATATGAACTGTCTTTGGAGTAATCCCAAACTGAGAAAATCACACACTGTAGTCCAGCCAAGACTATGAAGGACAAGCCAAGAAAGCTGCTAGAATTAATACAAAATTAACTGTCAAATTCATTCAAATATCTCACTATGTTCTCAGCACGTAGCACAGTGCTTGGCACATAGCAGTGGTAATAAATAAAATAAATTGTGATCATTTAACAATGAATATAATAAAGAGTAATAACAGTAACAAATGCTTCATGATTGATTAATTTGACTTACAAGAAGGGTACAGTAGGTTTTAAAAAATATTTTCTAAAGCAGACACATTTTCAAGAGTCATACATTTGAATTAAAGGTGTAGAGAATATGACCCCACTGTGTTTATTATTTGTTCATTTTTTTTAAAAGCCAAAAAGTAGCATTAAAGGCCCTCCTCCTAACATGGCACCTCCCCTATAAATGGCAATTCCTACACAAGATTCCTTGAAGGATGCAGACAAATAGTCTTCTGATCATTACCATCAAGAATGGTGTAAAAGCAGTGTTCAGTCCTATGCTTCTCAAAGTTATTTGCCACTATGATAGAGGATGGTCTAAGCAGAGTACAAATAGGAGAACAGATATGTATGGATGGTTAAGGTCCTTCAGATGCCTCTCTTTACAAAGGACATTACTGTGGTGTCTGAATCAAGACCAAGAATTACTCAGTGCACCTGCAATGAGATTCACGAACACTCAAAATAGAATGGCCTGACAATCCACATAGGAAAAACCAGATAAGAATGAGTTTTGCCTGGTCTGATGGTTCTCAAACTTTTTGGTCTCAGGATCCCTTTTATGTTCTTAAAAAATACTGAAGATTCCTATACATTTTTGTTTATATGGGTTATATCTATCATTATTTGCCATAATAGAAATGAAAAGATCTTACTATTATTATGAAAATAGTTTGGCTCGAAGACCTCTTGAACAGTTGTCAGGGACCATATTCTTCTATGGGTCTAGAGTGACAAAGGTAGACCACTGAGTCAGTTCCCCAATACCATCAGGTGCTCTGGTATGATGAACTGGTTTCAGAATTCAGAGGAAGACAATGGGCAAGAAGACATTTGGAAAAATTGTAGAGCCCTTCTAATGATTCCAAACTGCTTCCTGGCATAGAAACTCATTTTCTCCCAATGATTTTCTATGGCGGGAAAGCATGAAACTTCACAATTTATCAAAAACAACACCCCCCTCCCAACCCAAATCTTGGTAATCCATAAATCAATGATGCTCATAAGTAGAGAGCATCATATTATTCACAAGGGCTTACATAAAGGAAGTGACATAAAAGATAGGATCCCAAAAGGAGGTGGGCCAATTACAGAGCAAGAAAGATAGAAAACAAATGGACCCCCCAAGAGCTGCAATGGCACCTGGAAAATGTTAAAGAACTATAGGGAGGCCTCTGGTGAAATGGGGACAAACTCTATGGAGGGCATGAGCAAGAATGTCACAGGCTGAGGTTCAGATGGGTTGTGATCTGCACCACTGGACCCACCCATGTCAACAAGAAGGCAGCTCCAATGAAGAAGGATGAAAGTGTAGGGAGGCCCAGTTGAGGGCTGAACTCACAATCCTGCCATCTTTGGCATTATAGATTGACTAAGCATGTTGGCTCACATTGAGGCATATTACAATAAATATTACTTAATAACCGACAGTACATCACATCTTTTCCTTGTGGTGTACTCATGAGTGTCCCTTTGCTTTATTGTGTAATTTCCACCCTTGGAGAGCTCCTGAAAGAGAACAAACACTGGCCTTAGCTACAGGATATATAGTTCCTCACAAAGGCTATAATGCTAGAGTAGACCAATCAATCAGTCAATCAACAAACATTAAGCAAGAATTAAACTCCAGCTACATGCCAGGCTCTCTGAGAGGTCACAGGAATGCAAGTATAAAACTGAAACCTCTCTCTGCCTTCAAAGAGCTTCAATTCTACTAATGTAATAATGCACTGATTTAGTGGGAAAAGCAATGGATTTGGAGTCAGAGGTTCTGGTTTTGAAACCAGACCCTATTGATTTCTACCTAGGTGTCCTTGGGAGGGTCTAGAACCAGTGGTGGGGAACCTGTGACCTCGAGGGCACATGTGGCCCTCTAGGTTCTCAAGTGTGGTGCTTTGATTGAATCCAAACTTCACAGAACAAATCCCTTTAATAAAAGGATTTGTTCTTTAAAACTGGACTCAGTCAAAAAGGCTACACCCAAAGACCTAGAAGGCCACTGTGGGAGGCCACACTTCCTCACCCTGGCTAGACTTCCATTTCCCTACGTATGAAATGCAGGAATCGAGTCTCCCAATTCTACAATTCTAAGATCTCTTATGGGACCTCTTCTGATTCTATCTTCCTTCCAATTTCCAAGTCATCCTTTTGCTTCCCAATTACTTTCATCAATCATCAACTGAGATCTAAGGAAGACCATCGGACAAGGACAAGTCATAGCTTTGTAAGATAGCATGGTTAGGGGCAGCCAGGTAGCACAGCGAGTAAGAGCACTGGCTCCAGTGTTGAGAACACCTGGAGATCGAATCCCGGGCTCAGACACTTAGCACCCACCCAGAAACACCTGGCCGTGTAACCTTGAGCAAGTTACTTAACCCCAATTGCTTAGGGGCGGCCAGGTGGCTCAGCGAGTAAGAGCATCGGCTCCAGTGTCGGGATGACCTGGATCAAATCCGGCCTCAGATACTCAGCACCATAATAACTGGCCGTGTAACCTTGAGCAAGTTACTTAACCCCAATTGCTTTAATTAAAAAAAAAAAAAAAGATAGCATGGTTGGAAAGTGTGTCTTTGCTCTATGGCCCGTGCAAACACCTCCAATGATGTGAAGCGACACAGACATTCCCTTAGGGATAGCCGCACCTAATTTAAATGTCCCATGCCTAACTTTCCTTTCAGTCTCAGTATCATAATCAGAATGTCAGCACAAGACGAGCTCTTACAGACAATCTCGTCCTTTTTTTATGTGATTCCAACTGGGAATTACTGTTTCTTCTTTGAATCTGTATGAGTTACTCAAACCCCAGCTTTAAATAGTCCTTTTTTTTTTAAGACTGAAAAGTCAGATGAAAATCAATTGTTTTATACTAACCACTGGGAGTTCTGTGACACAGAAAGTAATGACATAACTTTAAATATTAAAAGGAAGCAAAGGAGGAAACAGAATTCACTAGAGACCGCTGTTCCCTAAAATAGATCTGCTTTCACTGCTGGGGAGAGAATTTCTCACTGGTTTCAGCCTGGGGCCCTGAGACTTCCTTTCGCAGTTGGAAGGCCAATCTGAGCCATCACAGAAAATGGAATGAAAGAACAAAATTCCCAAGGGAGACTTGGAAATGCAAGCCCCTCTCGGTGCATTCTCAGATATTTTCCGCATTTGAGAAAGCGACGTAGTACCCATCTCTTCTTCCAGTTGCCTGAAAATGAACTCCAAAACCACATCCCAGACTCTCAAGGTGCCGTGAACTTTCCTGCCACATTCTCAGTCATTGTTGCGCTCAATGACATTGGGAAAGCTAAAAAAGTCACCCTGAGTGAGCGTGATGGTACACATCCTGGGCCTGGACAAAAGGAGTCAATTTAACCAAAATAACTAAAAGTCTCTCTCCAACTCATACTACCAGGTACAGAAACCCACAGATTCAGTGCTATTCTGCCTTTAAGAGTGTAATCTTCTCTTCCAAGAGAACGTTAAACCCCCTGAGGGCAGGAACTATTCTATTTTTGTCTCTATCTCTCGAACATAATAAATGCTTGTTGACTTAAATAAACAGATTGGACTAAGCAGCCCAGAGGCCTGGTTTTCAAGCCAAACTTCCTATTTGGGGCAGCTAAGTGATCAATGAATAAAGTGCTAGATCTAAAGTCTGGAAGACTCTTCTTCCGGAGTTAAAATCTGGTCTCAGACACTACCTAGCTGTATGACCCTGGGCAAGTAACTTAACCCTGTTTGCCTCAGTTTCCTCATTTGTCAAATGATCTGGAGAAGGAAATGGCAAACCACTCCAGTATCTTTGGGAGAAAAACCCCAAATGGGATTATGAGGAGTGGGACACAACTGAAAATGACTAAACAATCTTTCCATTTAGTTCCAAGATTCCAGAAAGTCCTGGACACAGTGTATTCCCTTACCTGGCAAAGCCCCACATAAATAATCAACAGGGACTTGGACTAGGCCATGAAAACCTGGGCTGGCTCTCTTCAGGGAGACCTCCCAAGGCAAATGACATAAAAATAGAGTTCCTGATCAAATGTGAAAGATGAGAAACAGGATGTAAAACTTGAACGGGATTCTCTCTGACACGTTATTTAATAAGGTCATTACTTAACATTCTGGTCCTCTGTGAAACATTCTCCAAGGAGCTGGTCAAAAAGAAATGAAAATAAAGCAAAAAAAAAAAAAAAAGGACCTTAAAACAAAATAGTTTTAAGCAACCATTACAAAAATATCTTATATTTATATGGTCATCTTAGCCTTTTTTGTCTCCAAAGTGTTTTCCAATGTTGCCTTATTCTTTATCTTATTCTTTGTTAGATTGGTTCTAGACGCCACGTTTGAAGCGTGGGAAAATACAAAATCAAGAATGAGTATCATACAGAAGGCAAATGAGAGGCATGTGGCGGGTGTGAACAGCTTCCAACACATGTCCATGGTGAGGAGGAGAACAGATTAGGATACCTTCCAGATCTACAGATATTCCCCATACCCCAGTCCAGTTAATGAGATCAGAGAGGATAAGGAACAGGTAACAGAAATAAGGTCATTAATGGAGGTTAACAAAAACATCATAACCTTAAAGCTAGAAGGAAGCTCAGGTTATCTAATACAATCCTCTTATTTTACAGACAGGAAATTAAGGTTTAAGGAGATTAAAACACTCTCCCTAGGTCACACTGGTGGTCAGTATTGGAATTGGGATTTGAATCCAAGTTGTCTGACTCCAGGATCTGTGTCCCATACAAGATTTACACTTCGTTATCCATTTATGACGTGATCCAAACAACCATTTATTAAGCACCCATTATGTGCTTATAGAAAATATATTCAGTCAATAAAATTTATTAAGTACCTATTACATGGCAGGCATTATGCTAAGCTCTGGGAAGAGAAGTAAAGTAAAGGTCAAGGATGGTCTCTGCTCTCAAGGAACTCACAATGTAATGGTAACCACATAAAAACAAGTCATATCTAAATAATCTGGAGATAATCAGGACAGGTAAAACATTAGGATTAAGGGGGTTCCAAAGGCTGCCTGTGGAAGGTAGGGTTTTATCTGGTACTTGAAGGGAGTCTTAAAAAGTCAAGAGGAGGTGGTGAGGAGGAAGCGCATTCCAGGCACAGCCAGAGAAAGTGACCAGGAATAGATAGCCCAGGGGCCCCTGTCACTGGACTGAAGAGGGTGTGGTGCGGAGTAAGATGTAAGAAGACTGCAAAGGTAGGAGGGAGCTAGGTGAGGAAGGGCTTCAAATGCCAAACAGAGCATTCTGAACTTCATCCTGCAGGTCCTCAAGGCGAGAGGAAGCCATTGGAATAGTAGAGAATTCATTACTGACTTGGGTAGCAAGTCAACTAACTTCTCACTGATTTCTCAGACTTTGTAAGCCACAGAGCAGGTACCCTCGTAGAAGAAATTCTTCACAGCAATGAAATCATTGATTTCTGAGCCAAAAAAAAAAAATCCTGAGAGGTCTCTGGGTTATGAAAAAAGTGACATCCACAGAGAACAAATAAACCTATCAACCTGAAAAAGCTTCATCCAGTCATCTGGTAGAAACAATGATGAACTTGGGTGTGGAAGGACGTGCATCAATTCCCACTAGCTGGGTGACCTTGGG
>NW_027185777.1:952143-985594 GCF_028583685.1 Petaurus breviceps papuanus | reverse complement strand
GGTGTGGAAGGACGTGCATCAATTCCCACTAGCTGGGTGACCTTGGGATTTAATTTAAAGTTCTCCGGGCCTCGGTTTCCTTATTGATAAAATGAGAGGCTTGGATCAAATGACCTCTAAGGTCTACATCTATAATCCTATGCTCTAAAGACTAATCTAAATTCAGAAAGCCTCACTGCTCTGACCACAGGGTGATGACTATTTTGGCTCTAACCACTCACAAATTCCATCAAATTCCAAGTTTCAAAGATGATGCAATCTGTGTCAGTGGAAGAAGGATGGATATTGACCAAAGTAATAGATCCTTGCAGTATTAGTGTATAAATTACCGTTATTACTTTGTGCAGATATCTTCTGGTATTCTAACTGCCAAGAACCATAGGCCAAGTCATCTTGTTGAAGACCTACTATCCTGTCTATAGTATAATCGATAGAATACACCCTTGAATCGGGCAGAAAATTTGAAATTCATTTATACTTTTAAGAACCATTCCTACATAGTTCAAGACATGTAATTCTAGCAAAATTGTTGCCATCTGTTACTTCTGGATTCTGCCCCCCTCTGTTCCCCTAAAGTTCCTCTCTAAAGGGTCCTCAATATGCATCAGATCAATAAATCTAATGGCCTTTCTTTTTAGTTCTCATTCCCCTTGACCTCTCTGAAAAATTTGACCCTGCTGACCACCCCCTTTTACGTAATACTTTCTTTTCTCTTGGTTTCTAAGATCCTATATTATCCTGGTTTTCTTCCTACCTCTCGAACACGGCTCTGTCCTCTTTCCCTGACTTATCATCTTCATGCTGTCCTTTGTACTCTTCTCTCTCCCACTTCTCTCCTCGGAAAATCTCCTTCATTAGCACAGCTTCAATGATGACCTCTAAGTAGATGGCAGGAAAATCTCTTATCTTCAACCTTGACCCCCATTTCCTCTGAAACTCCAAATATGATCATTTAGAAGTCCCACTGGCATCTCAGAATCCACACAGCTCAAATTTAGTTTATTTTCTTATCCCTTAAAAAACAACTCCTCTCTTGTACATTACAATTTCTGTTAATGATACCACTTATTTACCTGATCTGCCATGTTTAAAACCATGACTTTATTTCTGATCCTTATTTCTACCCAATCTCTCATATTCAATCATTTACCAAGTCCTTTTGATTCAACCTCTTGAATCCATCCCCTCCTTTTTTCTGTTGCCACCCCCATCTGGATAACTCCAATAATCTTCTATATTCACTCTCCGTCCCTGAGCCCCACCCCCAATCCATCCTTCATACCTCTCCCAGAATCATTTTCCTTATGGTCAGATCCAATCGTGGCACTTCTATGCACAAAAAGCCTGAGTCATTCTATATTTACCACCTACTAAAATGAAGTCTGTATGCCTGTCTAGTATTGGAGTCTCTCAAAAAATCTCCATCAAAACAGTGCCCTCGGGGCGGCCAGGTAGCACAGCCAGTAAGAGCACCGGCTCCAGTGTCAGGACGACCTGGGGATCAAATCAGGGCCCAGATACTTAGCACCACACCCAGAAACACCTGGCCGTGTAACCTTGAGCAAGTTACTTAACCCCGATTGCTTAAAAAAAAAAAAACAGTGCCCTCCCACCTTTCCAACCTTATTTCCTACCATTCCTGTCCATGTACACTCCAGCCAAAATGTCCCCTATGTATGTCTTGGCTTTTTTTTTAAATTTTGTGCCATTGCCCACATTATTACCAATTCTTGGAATAGCTAATGTGTCTTTAGCTTTTACTATGTGCCAGCCATTGTGCTAAGCACTTTACAACTGTTATTTCATTTGATTCTCACAACCACTGTTGAAGGTAGGTGCTATTATTATCCCCATTCTACAGATGAGGAAATGGAAGCCAAAAGAGTTAAGTTCTCACCACAGATCACCCAGTTAATGACTGAGGTGGGATCTAGCCCAGGTTTTCATGACTCCAAGTCCAAGACTATACCTATTATACTATTCTGTCTCTCAGCTAGATACCACATTTCACTCTTTAAAAAAGCAGGAATTCTTAAGCTGAGGCCTGTGCATTTTTTTTGATAACTGTATTTCAAGATAATTGAAATCTTATGTATTGTAAACTTATTATTTTTATGCATTTAAAAACATTATTCTGAGAAAGGATTCATAGGGTTCGGCAGACAGCCAAAGGACACCAAAAAAAAAAAATTTAAGAACCCCTGCTGGAGTCATTGAGTTTGGAACAATCCTACAAGATCAAGACTTCAATGAGAATGAGATGCCTGACATCAAAAAATAAAAACAAAAATATATACTTAAATCACCGAGCTATTTATGGAAATGACAGGCTATCCAATAACTCTGCATCTGAGAGATTTAGGTAAAGAATATTCAGCAAAGCCTCATTTCAGTCCTCTAGAGGTTTCTGACCCTGGATTCTCGATTCTTGAAGGCAGTAGAAGCCAACAAAATGCATGGTCCAGGAGGTTCACACTGAGCTGGAAAAGGCCCTGCCATGGGCCAGAAGAGACTGAGCAATTGCCTCACCAAGTTTGAACAGGCTCATTGCCAGAGGGCTGGCCACTGGAATGGACCACAGGGTTTAGGACAGAAAAAGCATCACAGAAATCAGCTAGGTCAACCCCCTCATTTTACAGATGAGGAAACCGAGGCCAAGAAAAAGAAGTGGGTTGCCCAAGGTCACATGAGTATTAAACAGAAAATCCAGGATTCAAACGAAGGTCTTCTGATGGCAAATCCATAGCACTTTCTTTCCTCTCTAGTACACTGAAGACTCCCTGTCTCAGTTCCTCATCTGTAAAATGAGCTGGAGAAGTAAATGGTAAACCACTCCAGTATCCTTGCCAAGAAAACTCCAAATGGGGTCACAAAGAGTGGGACACAACTGAAATGACTCAACAACAAGAAAATTCATGTAAAATGTTATACTATCCCTTTTGAAATCTTCTTCCTTCAAGACCCAAGTCACGTATCAACTCCTTCAGAAAACTTTATCTGATCACCCTGCTAGAAACAGGGACTGCTCTCTCTCCTTGAATTTCTCAGTGACTTTTCCTTTACCTTAGTGAGTCTAAGCTCCTGGAGGGCAGGGGCTTTCTTTTTCTTACTTATCTCCCCTGTGTTCAGCACAGCAACTGGCATATAGCAGATAATTAATAGATTTTCACCAAACTGAACTTCTACCAAAAGTTCCCTTACATCCCAGTCACTTGGGTCGAACCTGCATCCTCAAGGTTAGGATTTGTTCTGTGAAGTTTGGATTCACTCAAAAGGCTGCTCTTGGGGACCTAGAGAGCCACATGCTCTCCTGACTCCCCCATCTTGTACCACTCGTATTAGGGTCTGTTGTCCAAGCTAGTCCTTAAATCCCTAGATTCCTGAGTGTCTACACAGTGGGTGACAATGTTCTCCATGAGTTTCCTGTGGCTGAAGAACCAAAAAAATAGAAATAAGGATGTTGATATGATGACGGTGATGCTAGCTACTAGCATTTAGTGCCCTAGCTGGGCAGGGTGCCGAGCACCTTGCAAATTTAATGTCATTCGAACCTCATGTCAACTTTGGGAGTAGATGCTATTCTTATCCCCATTTAATAGTTGAGAAAAATGAGGTAAACAGAAGTAATTTACACATAGACATACAGCTATTAAGTGTCTGAGAAATTTGGTTACTTTTATTTTTTTTTAATATTGATAACTAGGGCAGCTAGGTGGCATGGTGAATAGAGCACCAGCCCTCGAATTAGGAGAACCTGAGTTCAAATTCGGCCTCAGCCACTCAACACTTACTAACCATGTAACCTTGGGCAAGTCACTTAACCCAATTGCCCTGCCTTCCCTCCTCCAAAAAGCAAAAAAAAACCAAGAAAACAAAAAAAATTACTAATAATCTGTTATTAGCAATTTGGCAAAAGATATTTCATGATACTGGCTAATATTCATGTGAAAGGGAATATTTCTCTATATTATCATAACCCTTATCAATAAGCCCCAATAAGCAATGGGAGGCCATAGCCCCTCAAATATACTGGCCAGTAGTTGGGGGGAAGATATTCTGGAAAACTCTGAGTAACTGAAAGAATATGGGCTATTTTCAGGACTGTGCCATGTATGAAATACCTAAATATGCTTTTAGTCCATTTGACTTAGATGAGAAACATTTGATTTCACACATTCCCCTGTGAGCAAAGAAAAGAGACTCAATATTATTTAGCTGGAGCTATTTATATCACAAATAATAAGAAATTAAGTTATGAAACAAATGCATTATAAAAAGGAATTATATGCTGTGATTGTAATCATTTTTATAGATAATATTTCAGCAAGGAATGCTCCCAGTTTTACACACAGGAATTTCCTGACGCTGCCATGTCATTTATTCCTGGCAAACCCTATTCTTTATCTACACATATTTCTTTTTCTCTTCCAAAACAGCCCGGCACTCACATTAATGCTGCGTCAGTATCTAACCAGTTTAACCTCTGTATATCATATTAAAAAATTCATTTCCTACTTAAGATGCCCAAGTCCGCTTACTTTGCATATCAATAAACCTGAATTTCCCGACAAAAAATACACAAAGATCAAAGACTGAGTTGTCAGGAGCCTTACAGGTCATTTATGCCAACCCCCTCATTTTCCAGATGAGCAAACTGAAGCTGGGGTCAGAACCAGGATATGAACCCGGTTTTCCTCAGGATTTTTCCCACTTAAAAAAAAAAATTCTTAAAGGCATGTTAAGGACATGACATTTGTGAAAAGGACATTTATTTATACAAAAACAACTTCCATCCTCCCCTCTGCATTTACTTATGACTTAAACAAAGAAGAGTACACCCATGTTTACACAAGAGTTTCCCACTTACTGACCACTTTCTCCTTGATCCCACAAAGAAATTCTAATAATTCTATGTTTATGATAGCAGAGGAAAAGGATGAAACTGCAATGTCAAAAATCCAGCATTATCAAATTCTTTTTGCAGGAACAAGGAAAGGGAGGAATACAACATTTGTCAAAATATTTACTAAATAGCCTTGATAATTAGAAATTTTTCAAGGAACACTCAGAGAACACAAGAACAGAAATACCTCTCACATACTGCGTGTGGAAAAACTGGAAAGGGGGGGTGGGTGGGTGGGGAGAATCAAATTCCTGTTTTAACTGGGACTTGTCCCAATGAGGGTGTTGGATAGCCACGGTTCAAACGTATCTACTTCTTAGGAAGGATTCACTGGCCATTAAGATCACCTAAATGAAGCTTCAGTCCTACAAAATATTACATGATCCCCTAGATTTCTTCGCACTGAGTGATGTTCGAGATTTCCCAGAGGGAAGCAGGGTTTCCTTCTATATTGATGTTGTTACATGATCTATCACTGAGTACTTTGAAGAAGACTGGAATTTCCCTCTATTCAATAATCACTGAACTGTCTGGGGCATTCCCCTTCCCTTTCTAACAGTAAGTGACTGAAAATTCTAATAATACAACCACATCTGCCCAAATGCTTAATCATTTCAAATGACAAAATCAGAGGCAGCAAGGTGGCACAGTGGTTAGAGCACCAAGGGACCGGGAGTCAGAAAATCCCAGTTCAAATCCAGACAGTGACTTATTAGTTGTGTGACCCTGGGAAGAGTCACTTAATTTCTCAGTTTCCTCATCTGTAAAATGGGGATAGTAATAGCACCTAGTTCACAGGCTGAGGATCTAATAAGTGAACACAAAGTGCTTTGCAAACTTGAAACATTATATATGTGCAAACTATTATTATTCTAATATTATTAATATTAATTATTCTAATATTATATGTAGATCCCACCACCATGGATTTGAGATCTTATGGATGTGAGCCTTGGTTTGGGTCCGTCCTCTGGGATTCCTCTCTGTTCTTTAACTCTACAACCATTTCTCTACCCATCAAATAGTTGCAGTGTGTGTGTGTGTGTGTGTGTGTGTATGTCTTTACATTCTATTTCCCCTGCTAACTAGTCTTAGGTGACTGACTCAAATCCTTTCAAGTCCTAAGGGAGGGCCATCCTTTTTTTCCCTCCATCTACCACTCTTCTCATTTCACCATGGGGAAAATGGATTAGTCCAGAAGAAATCATTCGTTCTGATGCTGTGCTGGACTTTTATAGATTCAGTCCCTTGTCTCTCCTATGTATGTATTACTCATACACCATCCTGTTACACAGCTCATCCCTCTCGAAGGGAAATTTCCAAAGAACTGAAGCTTCTTCCCCACCCCTTTTCTGCACTGGGGCTATGTCCCATCAGTATGGGCATTCCCGTCAGTGGTACAGAACACAACCCATCCTGGCAGACTCTTCTCCCTCCTCCCATAAATCCTGCTGGGGGAGGGGCGCTCACCTCATATACTGGGACCCTTCCTCTTTCTCCCCTGTCACGGTGGAGATAACACACACACACAGGCCACCCGATGGCTGTTGCTAGGTGGCTGCTTTATCTGGTTCTAATCGTAATATGCCTAACGTAAAATTAAAAGATTTATAAGAAAGCTGGAAAACAGCAGAGCCACCATATAGGCCTACTTGCCACAAATGAGCAAAGTAAGGCCCCCAGGAGTAGGTTTTGCCCAGTAATACTGGTTACTAGTGAGAGAACCAAGACTCCATTCCAGATCTTCATCAAGCAAATGACTCCCCACTAGCTTTCTCATTTCTGTTTCTATTTATTCTGTTTCAACTTTGATGAATATGAAATTCTTACAAGGACTGGATACTCTGTCAAACTGCTTTAAAATGGCAAAATATTCCATTTTAAAAAGATGAAAGTATGAAATTTTTTTTCAGTATTTTCATTTGAGGCAATTATGGTTAAAGTGACTTGCTCAGGGTCACACAGCTAGTAAGTAGCTGAATTTACACTAAAGTCCTCCTGACTCCAGGACTGCATGCAGAGGTGTGAATTTTTTTTTTTTTAAAGCAATTGGGGTTAAGTAACTTGCTCAAGGTTACACGGCCAAGTGTTTCTGGGTGAGTGCTAAGTGTCTTAGCCTGGATTGGATCCCCAGGTCATCCCGACACTGGGGCTGGTGTTCTTACTCACTGTGCTACCTGGCCGCCCCAAGAGGTGTGATTTTTTCCCAAGAGGTGTGATTTTTTAAAAAACATCATGAGATCTGTGGTTTGGACACTGTGTATGTGTGTTTTGTAACAAATGCTGCCTATTGAGAGTAAATTGGTTACAAATGAGGGGCTGTTAAGCCTGGCTAAAATGACAGCTGGGAGCTTTGAAATTCCCATGTGTGAAGTTAAGGAAAACTAATTTCTCCATTTGACCTCAAAGTAATCAGGTGGTTGTTGAATATTTAATATTTAAATGAACAGAGAACGGCAGCAGTCCCTTTAAAGCAAATTGCTTTTGTATAAATACATGTCTTTACTTTTCCATTTTGTAAGTGGAAAAAAGTCTTGGATTTGGAGTCAGGGAACAGCAGTATGACCACCTTGGGCCTACATGATCTCTTAAATTTAATATTTAGTATGAACAGAGGAAGATGGCAATGTGGTGGTGTCTAGCCGCTAGTCAGTCCACATATGGGGTAGAGTGTTTCATCTGGGGATGGATGTCTCTTCAGAAAGACTCTGAAAAGCTGGAGGATACCCTGAGGAAGGTGATCAGATGGCAAGTCCAGAAGCTGTATTCCATGAGGACTGGCTAAAGGAACTGGGACGCTCAGCCTGGGGAGAAGACTGAAGAGGTCCATGGTCCCTGTCCAAGCATCTGAAAAGCTGTCACATGGAACAGTGAAATGACCTGTTTTGCTTGGTTCCTAAGGGGAGGATGGAGAGCAGTGGGCAGAAGGGGTAGAGTGTGTCTCAATGTTCAATCAGATCCTTCCTTAAGTGGAATGGACTGCCTTGGGAAGCAATAGCTTACCCATCACTGAAGGTTCAGGCTGGATGAGGGGGCATGGAGGGAGGAGTCATTTGCAAGGTGGACAAGAGAATAAATGGAGTTCCTCCTGAGATTCTGTGGTCTAACCATGCAACATGTGATCTAATGTGCTAAGAAAGGAACTTCTCAATGGGGGGGAGGGCTTGTATCCTCCTTTCTCAAATTGCACATTGCCATCACACTTACCATCATCGTGACCTGGGTGTAAGGACAGCTACTGAAGACAAAAAAAAAAAGCATCAAAATTAAATCCAAAATTCTCCATAAGAATGCTTATAAACAAATTAATTTGTTTCTTGTGTCCCACAATTACACATCACCACCCTTACTTAAGGCTTCAAGCCTTGCCAGTTCTGAGTGGAACCCATAATTATGACTGCTGCTCGTCCTTCATTGTCGAAGAAGACCGTGACAGCAGGGAGGTGATGCAGTGACATGTAAATGAACTGGATTTAAAGTGAGGCAGGGCTGTGCAACTTCGCCAGCCTCACTTTCTCCTCCGGAGTCATCTGGGTCCAGTGACCAGATATGGATCAGGCCAACTGGAGATGGCCCAGGATACGGTGGGGGACCTTGGCCTTTTCAAGCTAAGGTCTTCAGGAGGTCTCCGTCTGATTGAGGTAGCACCCATTCAGTGATAAAGGCTTAATGAAAAATGAGACAAAAAATGGTCTTAAGAAAAAAAGATCTGGGAGGGGAAGACTCTCAGGGTTTCTTAACTGGAATGCAACAATGAAAAATGGATAGAGCACTGGCCTTGTAGTCAGGAAGACCTGAGTTCAAATCCTCTCTCTGAGGCTGTAAAATTCCATACCAGTTTTCCACCAGTACTAGTAAAAGGAAGTTTCTTCCTTACACATTCCCTCCACCAATGAAATCAGTCCAGGATCAAAATACACAACTCATGATTTGAAGGCATTTAAATGTGCCCGTGAGGCAGTGCAGTAGTAAGAGTCCACCAGAACTGGAATTAGAAGACTGGTTTCAAATTCTACTTGACATTCACTAAGTGAGGGAGCCCTAGGTACTGAACTGAGTCTGGAGTAAGGAGCTCAGTTCAAATTGGCCTCAGACACTTATCAGCTTCATGACCCTGGGCAAGTCATGTAACCTCTCCCTCAGTGTCCTCATTTGTAAAATAGAAATAAAAACTGCACCTACCTCCCAGGGTAGTTCTGAAAGTGCTTCTGCCTTAAGTGCTGGTGATTATTATTCTAGGTGGTCAAGTCATAACTTCTTCCCTCAGTTTCCTCATTTGTGAAATGGGGCTCTCCATACTTACTCTCCTTATCTTATAGGATCAAATGAGATAATAAATAAAGTGACAATCTTAAAGCACCCTCTGTAAATGCCAGGTATGGTGGTATTCATCTCCGAACTGTCATACTGATAATCTATAATCAGTCACAGCTGTCTCTTTGACTATTGTACAGGCATTTATTACAGTTTGGGTACATAAAGCAAGAATGAAAGAGTCCCTGCCCTGGAGAAGTTTTCATTCTATGGGAGGACAGAACATGTGTACATGTACTGGAAACAAAATATACGTAAGATGGCTACAAGTTAAATTTTTGGGGGGTGGGAAGTCACTAAGCAGAGGGGGGGTATGGTGTGTGTGTGTGAGTAAAGGTGGTGTATGAGCTGAGCTTCGAAGGAAACTAGGAATTTGGGGGAGTTAGAAATGAAGAGATTGGCTAGCTATAGACTGTGTAAAGGCACAGAGATCAGATTGGTCTCATTAATCAATCAAAAAAGTGAGCATTTATTAAGAACTTACTCTGTGCCAACCAGTGTGCCAGCAGCTGGGAATACAAATATAATTGAAGAAAAAAGGTAAATTTAGCCAGACCAAAGAGTGCACAATAGACAGTAACAGAGACTAAGGCTGGAAAGGTGGGTTGAGGCTGGTTTAAATGGCAAAGGAATTTGCATTTCTTCCCAGAATTGATAGGGAGCCCCTGTAGTTTATTGAGGAGGGGAATGACATGGACAGACCTCTGATTTAGGAAAATCACTCTTCAAGCTGTGAGAAAGATGGACTGGAAAGATGAAAGACTAGAGGCAGGGATACCAATTAGGAGGCTGCTGTAATAGGCCAAAGGAGAGGCAAAAAGGGCCTGAACTATGTGACAAAAATCAGGAGGTTTTCTGCACCAGGTTCTAGCAGTAACTACCCCTTGGGGGAATGAGGAGAAGTATAATCTTCCCTTGATCCCTTTCCTGGATGACTCCTATCCTTTGGTTCTAAAGCCCAGAACACCTAGTAAGGGCAAGCAATGCCCGAGGCTTCCAACAATGGACCCAAGGCAAGGCAAAGGGGGGGGGGGGGGAAGAAAAAACAAACAAACATTAACAAACCAAGAGAAAAAGAGTGAAAATAGAAAGGGAGTCAGGAAAAAGAAGACAGGTTAGGGAGTGATGGGATGCCATAAACAATTAGGCTGTCTGACCCTGAGACTCTTTTCTGAAAAACCGGATGCCAAATCCTGCAGTGCTGTTGTTGTTTTAATTCAGAAGTAGATAGATATCTTGCCAAATAAGGGATTTATGGGGAAATTTCTAACAGGCTCAAGGGTTGCACCTAATCTCCTTGTTTTTAATTGAGATGAATGTCCACCTGAAATTATACACAAGAGCATCCTGAGACTTGTCCTAGCACAGCCAGAATTACCTCAGTAAGGACCAACCCACCAATCCCAAGAGTCTATGGGATAGCTCAGAATAAATCCATCACCTGGTATTAGAAAAATAATTCTAGGTCCTTGTTGTCTGCCCCTTCCCTTTCCCCTTGTAGAATCAGTTCTCCATAGGAAGAATAGCACTTTACATCCTTGTAATTAATCATCTCAAAACAGGCCATGTTGGGGAGGCTAGGTGGCTCAGTGAATAAAGCACGGCACTGGAGTCAGGAGGACCTGGGTTTGGATTCCGCCTCAGACACTTAACACACACAAAAAAAAAACCTAGCCGAGTAACCTTGGGCAAGTTACTTAACCCCAACTGCTCTCCAAAAGGCAAAAAAAAAAAATTATATATATATATATAGGCCATGTGGATGACAGAAGATATCAAAGGAGGGCCACTAAGCATCTGTGGATGATAGAGGATATGAAAGGAAGACCACTGAGTATCTGCCCCCTGAGTTCAGCACGCTGCCCAGTAAAGAGTGAGAAGTTAGCAAATGAAAATGAACAAATGAATCATATTCTAAGGGGAATGTTTCTCCTTTAAAGTAGCACAGGATTATGGTCATTTTAGTCTTGGGGGGGGTAATAACTGGGATGAACTGTGTTCTAGAGACAACTCCCTCTTTATGTCCAAATCATATTCCGTTCAATTATTTCAACACAAATGAAAGAGAAAATAAGTATAGTAAACTAGGTTTTGGCAACTTTTTTTTTGTTAGAGGTAAGAAAAAACCCAGAAACCTGCAGCCTTTTAATAAAATCCCATCCTCTTATATATCCCCCCCCCTTGATTGACAGTTTTCTTCCTTACCTTCTCAAATACCACACCCTTTGCAATAGTTATACTAGATGGCATACTGTACAAAGGTATCCATCATTTCATTGGTCTATTTCTTTTTCCTTGCTGCACCCTTTAAACTAGACATATCCCCTCCCTGGCCTTCCTGCTATGACAAAACAGCCCACAGATCACGAAGGGTATAGGGAGATAAGCTGAAACTTCCCCATAAAGATTGTGCAGACACTTGGATTCCCAGGGTGAATATGGGATTTGGTATTTCAAAGGTCATTCTTGGGTCTCCCCTTTGATGACTCATCTTAAATTGTTTGAATTCTTACAGACATAGTTAGCGGTTCTTATTTACATAATATCATCCACAGATCCATAAACTGACCAGCAGGGAAAGTTGCTGAGGTAGCCATGGAGAAAACAACAGGGCCACCCCCTCCATCCCCCTTTCCCAAGCACTGCAACATCGATGAGCTACAGATTACTGCCAGTTGTGAATAGAAAAACCACAACCCTGTTCTGTGCCTTGGTTTTTTCATATGAAATCATGAATTTTTACCAAGAAAACAAGATGGTGGCATACTGATGTAATGTCAACCACATAATGTATGAAAACACCATTACCCTAACCCTCTCACACACATTTTCATTTTGATAGTTACTGAACTGACTCCTTCCCCCAAACCCCCATTTCACAGATGCACATGATCTCTTAAATGAACAGGACTGTGAAGGCCTGAATCATTTCTGCCTTGGTACCCCCCAGCATCTAGCAAAGGGCCAGTCCAGATGTATTTACTAAATGACTGTTGTGTTAAGTTGAACTGAATGGGAAAAGAGACGTTTTCAAGGACAATCACGCTTACAAAATTTAGGTTAGAATGAAACTTAAAAAAAAAAAAAAAAGAACAAATCCTGACATTGTTTATTCATTTTTAAACTGCAGAGACCAGGTTCTGGTCATCCTTGTGATTTTAGGAAAGAGCAGCATCAATAAATGAATTCAATTATTGAAGCAATGTTTCACCTTTTCATTATTATAGGGACACAACGTCTGCCTAAAAGGAAATTACCTTTTTTTTTTAGGGATTTTCATTAAGTTTTCCAAGAGTCTTTTGAGATGAAATTTCAGTGAGGGACCAGAGAGGTATTGGTATTTGTTCTTGGCCACAGGGTTTCACGTTTCTATGTTATAAGGGATTTGCTTTGAAAGATACTCATTTTACCTGGGAGGGATGCATTTTTTCCTTGGAAAGGCATTCAGAGCTATGAATTAACATTTCAGACACTCTTCAAAGTGACAGAGGGAGAAAGGATTTTCTGGTATTTGGACTGTGCTAACAGTAGACAGGGCTTTCAGGTGCGTAAAGTTCTGAATTTAAGTCTCCAGAGAAGATCAACGTGTTCTAGGACAGAGATCTAGCACTGGAAGGTGATCTGGTACAACCCTTTCATTTTGCAGATGAGTAAAGTGAGGGCTAATTAGGAAGTTCAAGTAATTTGAACAGGTGGTAGAACCAGGGTTCAAACTTACATGCTTGGACTCTTATTCTAGAATTCGCTTTACTACACAATATCAGGAAGCTAGGTAGTCAGGTGGATAGAGTGCCCTGGCCTGGAGTCAGGAAGACCTGAGCTCAAATCTAGCTTCAGACACTTACTGTGTGACCCTGGCCAGGTCATTTAACCCTGTTTGCCTCAGTTTCCTCTCCCTAAAATGAGCCAGAGAAGGACAAAGCAAACAACTCCAGTATCTTGGCCAAGAACCCACCAAAAGTTTGAGTCAAAACAAATAGCTTGAGGGTTAACTGAGTTATTAATTCAATTCAGACAAATAAGGATTCATTAAGCTGAAGAACAAGCCAGGTGCTAGAGACCCAAAGTTAGAAAATGGTTCAATTCCTGCCCTCAGGGAGCTTGCTTAGTAAAAAGAAAATGATCTGAATGCTCCAAGGAAACTAACATTTTTCTGGCAGGAACATGCAATTTTATAATTCAAGGTAGTATGGGATAGTGGGAGAGGAGAGATCCAGCCCAAGAGTTTAGGAAACATTTCAGCAGAGAAAATACAGTTCTGTGGTCAGGGAGAAGGAGGAGGTGTCTAGAAGGGCATTACAAAGGAGTGGACAAAGTACAGGATTTGGGTTCACATCCCAGCCCTGTGACCTTGGCAAGTCCCTTAAACTTTTGGGGGCCTGTTTCCACAACCCCACTAAGCTCTAAAACTAGGATTCTATGCTATGTCCAGTCCAACCCATTATCTGACCAGGAACCTTCCTAAACCTAGGACAAGTGGTTATCCAGACTTCGCTGGCTGACTTCAAGTAAGGGGCTGAAAGGGACTATCCTCCAAGGTGGCCCAACCCACAGCTGGAGAGCTAGCTCTAACTGATAGGAAATTTCCCCTTCCACAGACGGCTAGAATGCCCAAGGAGATATCTGCCTGGGTTTATCAACATATTGTCATCCACAGAGTTACCAGCTGAGAAATATGCTTAGGAAGCCTTGAAGACCTTAGGGAGACTTCCTCCTCATCCACACACAAAAACAGCAGTGCTGCAAGGGAAGTTATTTAGAATCTAGCATTCAATCTCCCCATAAAATTGGTCAGGGGAGCCTAGACTTGAGGATTCGAATTTATCATGAACAGGCTAGCAGAGCTGTAAATTAACTAACCAAAGTGGGTAATCACACTTCTGCTAAAAAAGTGACATACAAGGCACACACGCCCTTGAACAGTTCGAGCATCCCATCACTAATGTTACACCACACACGGAGAAAATGTGGGTATGACTAGCCAAGCCACTGGGCTGCTGAAAATTCTTGAAACCCTAAGCATTTTCTGCAAAACTACAGAGAACTTGCCAACGACTCAGCTCCACTAACGTTCTCATTTTTAATCTCTCCAAAATTCCCCACTGAGTGAAATAAAAACGTGAGGGTCCCCAGAGGGTTTCTTTGGTCAGGTCCCTAAGACAGCCCAAAGGGGCTGGCTCGAACAGTCCCGCTGGCAAGGCTGGGACAACGTCATTTGGGGCACCCCCCGGGCTGGGCAGGCAGGGCAACGAGCATTATTACTTATTAATGAGCCCCTGAAACATTCGTTCCTTACTTACTAGGTGCTGGGCATTGTGCTGAGGGTGCAAAGAAAGGCAAAAACAGGCCCTTCAAGGGGGGCTGCCCTCAAGGAGCTCACGAATGGGATGTGTAGCATAGGGGATAGTTATCTAGAATAGTTACAAGCTTCAAACACAACCAAGCAAGACTCCTTCCTCTAAGCCTCAGTTTCCCCATCTAGAAAATGGAGATGGACTGCTTGAGCGGTCTATCTCGTGGGGGTAGGGGGCGCTGCCCTGAAGCTCTGGGGTCAATTATCAGACAACAGCAAGCTACACCCACTGCAAAATTCCCTCTTCTAAGGCTCAGTTTCCCTATCTAGAAAATGTTGATATAAGTTTGAGTTTTGTCTTATATGGGATTCGTGAGGCATGCAGTTGGCCAAGGCGATTCACCCACCCGAGCCTCAGTTTCCCCACCTGTAAAATGGGGATCACAATGTTTGGGAGTACCTATCTTTCCCGGCAGCCCCACAAGGCCGGGGTGGGGGTCCCTGCCTGTCTGACCCAGCTCTCTCGGTCCGCGTGTCTCGGCCTGTCCCCGCGTCCTTTCCCGCCTCCGCGCGCGGCCCCCGCCGTCCCCTGGGCTGCCGGGCGCTCGCTCACCTGACCACGTTGGGGTGCTCGAAGGTCTCCAGGTGCCTCAACACCGCCACCTCGCGGATGGTGGAGAGCGGCATGCCCTCCTCCCCGGTTTGCACCCGCACGCGCTTGAGCGCCACGAAACGGCCTCCGTTCTTCAGGTCCCGGGCCTTGAACACCTTCCCGTAGGCGCCCTCGCCGATCTCGGCCACGCACTCGTACTGCTGGTCAGCCCGGCTCAGGCCGTCCTTGTCCATGCCGCCGCGGCCGGGACGCGGGGCCGGTGCTGCCCCGGGCGGAGGAGGACGAAGAGGAGGCGGTGGAGGACGCCGGGCGTGCTGCTGCTGCCGCCGCTGCCTCTGCTGCTGCTGCTGCCTCTGCTGCCGCCGCCGCCGCCGCCGCCGCCGCTACCGCAGCTGCCGGACGGACGCGGCGGCCGCCACCTCCTCCTCCCGCTGCTCCTCCTCCTCCGCTCTCCCTCTCGCACTCTGGGCTGCTGCTGCACACACTCCTCACCCTCACCCCCGCGCGTGCGCCCCCAGCCCCCACGCCTCTCGCTCCTGCTCCGGGCACGGGGGCTGCTCCCCACCCGCAACCCTGCTGCTGCTGCTGCTGCCGTCCAGATGACCACGGGGTCCCAGGGGAGCGCTCCTTAATCCCAAACCATTTCACCTAAAAGAAAGGAAAAAGGGGGGGGGAGAGAAGAAAGTGCCTTCAAGCATCTTGGGGTTGGGGGCAGCTCTCCCGGACCCCTCCCTAACCTCCTGCCCCCCACCCCCACCTTGCCCTTGAATCCTCCAGGGTTCCCCGGGCACTAGGTTGCGCTTAGGCGGATAAGGAAACAGCCCGTCTTTCTCTCCCTGCACGAGGTTGACCTGTATTTGTACCCGGGAGCTCCCCGGAGAAGTGGCTGGGGCCCCCGCGGGGAAGGAGGGAATCGTCTTGGACACAGCTTCTGCAAGGGGCGGGCGGAGGGCGCCGTGGGGATCCGATAGGAAGGGGGGAGTCTAGGGGCACTCTTCTCTCCTAATCTTCACCCTTATATTCTGGGCGACCCAAAAGCCTTTGTGGTTCTAAGCTATTAAGACTTAAAACTACTAAGACTACGGGGACACTAAATATAATTTCTGTGCATTTCCAAAAACCTTGCCTTGTCCCCAGGGAGTGGGATTTGCAAATCAGTCAAGTCAACCAGCATTTTATTAAGTACTTACTAAGTTTAAAATACTGTGCTAAACTTTTTTTGTGTGCAAGAAGTGCACCAGGAAAGGTGGGAGCACAGGAGTACTTGTGGGTAAAGATGTGGGAAGGACCCTGCAGGGCAAAACTGGGGGTGGGGGTGCAATAAAGTCTGGCTAAGGCTTATAGAAGGAATGCTTTTTTTTTTTTTTGCTAACAGGACTTACTTGGGGTACTCTCCACCATGCCCCATCTTTGAGGAGGGGGATGGGAAGACCGAGAGGGAGGATGGGAGCAATAGCATTCTTTCCTTTGACTGTGAGGACCTCCCTCCTAGAAGCAGCACTAGCGGACTCAAGTCTCTGCCCCGCACTTACACAGAGGAGGTGGCGGAGGGGGTTCAACAAAAGGGAGGAAACCTCCAGCAGGGGGAGAATTTCTCCCGGGGGAGCATCGCATGCATATTCCTCCACATTACCTCCACCAAGACCATCCCAGAGGGAGATTAGGCTAATTCTGTATTTCCCTGGAATTCTTTCCAAAGGGTTCCTCCCCTAGAACAAGCCTCAACTCCCACACTCACCCTCCACGCTATCTTCCTCTTAACAACAGAAGGGGGGGGGGGAGGAAGATGGCAATTTGGAGCCCTGGAGGTATTCGAGGAAGGGGGTGGTGGAATTAGTTTTGCCCCGGGCGGGGCAAAGCAGCTCAGTGCCCTGTGGGCACGGACCAGCCTGGGAACCTCAGCTCTGTCTTCTTCCCTCCAAACCCAGAACAGGTCTCAGATGCCAACCAGGTAGCCGGCAATTTATTGCAACTTCGGACTTAATGCACTAATCGGAGCTGAAGCAGCTCTAAGAAAACCCCAGGGGAGTGGGGTGGCAGCCTCCTAGGAGAGATCTCCCCCGGTTACAGTTTCGAGGACAATGCTCCAGCCCCCTGGACCGCCTGCAGTTTGGGGGCGGAGGCCTGGAATAAGGGCAGACCCCGTTCTCCCCACCCCCATTAATCCACTGACCTTGCCGCTTCACCCCAACCCCCCAGCGTTCCCGGCCCTGCATTTTTCACCCCAGCAACCTCTCGGAATTGGATGATTCTGAAGTACCTGAGAGGTTCAACCACAGGTCCGCTCGCCTTTGGTCATTAATTACAAAGCGACAAGCGATAATGAATGAAAGTAGCGACCACAATAGACTTCATGGAGAGCAGAAGTCAGAGAACTGTGTAAAAACCCCCCTACACTCACACACGTCGCTCAAAAGTTTTCCTTAAATGGTGAGGGCGAAATCACTGGAAACACGCTAAATGGATTCCCTGGGACCTCCCCACTGTGGGTCTAGGGCCACACAGGTAGCCGCAGCCGAGTCCCGGCTCTGCCATCCTGAGCCACCATCCTTTAGAACAGGGCTCCTGCCCAGCCGGGCTAGGAGCCTTCCTGTCACCAGAGGCAAAGCCTTGGGGTGTCCCAGCCCCGGAGGAAAAAAGCCTCCCAAATCCAAAGTTGCCTCCCCAGTGCCCAGACACACCACCCCTCTGCCCCGTCCGGTGGGGCCTCTTTGTTGGGCTTATCCTCTCCTTGCCCCCAGAGTTCTCCCTCACTTCTCTCTCTGCCTCTTAGTCTCACCTTTCCCTTTCCTTTTTTTCTTTCTTCCTCTGGGTTTCCCTTTCCTCTGCCTCTCCCCCTTCCCCAGCCCCCCTTCTCTGCTGCCGGCCCAGCCTCAGTCTAAGACACAAGCAGGAGAGCTGGTGCTTCCCCCCCCCCCCCTTCTCTCTCTCTCTTTCTCCCTCCCTTACTTTTTTTTTTCCTTGCTTTCCCACGCTGGCTGAATGTGACTTGACCCCATTTCAAAAAAGTTTGACATAGTGCTTCAACATTTCCGCATTCCTCCGCGACTACAAAGGCTGCAGCCGCCTCCTTCTGCTTTCTGTCTCTGCTCTCTCTCTTCACAGTCAATGAAATCCTTCATGTGCCTCAGCCGAAGCCTGCCAAATACCGTCAGGGTCGCCACTAGCGCAATGACAAGAGGCGAGCCATAGCCAGGGGAAAAGACACACAGCTAGCGACGCACAAATGCGCAGACGTCGGCAAAGACGTGCGTGTGCATGGATGCATACAGACCATATGTGTCCTGCACGTGGCCAAGTTAGTCGCTCCCCGGGGCACTAGCTCAGGGCCACGTATTTTTGCTAGGGTTCCAGGGCTGGGGGGGGGGGGGGGCGGGGCGGGGAGAGGCTGACTCTGGGGGTTTTGTTTTTTAAACGGAAGCATCACTTAGGAGCGGATGCAAATGTGTAATTCTAGTGTCACCCTAAAAGCATGGTCGCCTACGGGTTTTGGACACAAGTCCAAGGACATTTGCAAGCCTGTTGGAGTGGACATCAAGGGGCCTGTTGTTTAATTATCACATGAGGGGAGTTAACAGCTCCCCCAGTAGCGTCACCAAGGACGCGGGGGAAGGCGCGGGGAGAAGAAATACCTGGGGGTAGTTTTGGGGCGAGGGTGTCCCTTAAGGGAGATGCACAAGGATTTTAAAAATGCTAACTGGCGAGTGTGTGATGTCAGTTTAAAGTTCCTATTGGAAAAGTTCAGATGAGGCCGAAAAACCCCGGAGCTGCAGAGTGTTTGTGTTTATGCCCGCGGGGAGGTAGGGGTGCGAGAGAATGGGTGGGGGGGGCTCTTGGGGTCTGGGATGCTTCCAGGCCGGCAAGTAAGGGTAGGCAGCTCAGCCCAGTGCCAAGGGCAGCCGGCCATACAAGTGACCACCCCCACCCCTCCCCCAGCCTGCATTCCAAAGCGTCCTTCACCCAGACCCTCGGGGGTTTCGGCGGGGAAGGGGTTAACCTGAGCCAGGGCTTCGACGCCCCCTCACCTCCCAGGGCCCCCCAACCCTCGTCCCCAGGCGCGCCCCCCCACCTCGTAGAGCTCCCTCACCTGGAGGGGCCCGGGCGACTCCCCCCGGCCGTCCAGGGAGTCAGTCCCTCCGCACGTGTCGGGCAGTCCGCGCGGAGCAGGTAGCCCGGCAGCCGGGGCCGGAGGAGGGACAGCGCGGCCGGGGGGCTGGGGGGCCCGGAGAGCCGAGACCAGCGGAGCGGCGGCGGCTGCAGCGGCTGGGGCCGGGGCCGGGGCTGGGCCCCACTCGGGGGCGGGGGAAGGAGGAGACTGGCTCCCTCCCAGAGCCCCACCCGGCCGAAGGGAGGGGGTCGCGGGGGGACGCGAGGCACCGTCTGGGGTCCCGGCTGGGAGCGCAGCTGAAGGCGAATGTGCAAATGAAAGCCTTCCGGAGGAGAGGCAGCCCCAGACGGGCCGCTTCTGGGGGCCCCCTCTCCTGCTCTGCTCTGCTCCCCTCCCGCAGCCCGCACTCCGGAGCTGGGGGCGGGGAATTCCTAAATGAAAGTTTCCGGCTTTCACTGGGGGGTGGAGGGTGGCGAGGGGCGAGAAAGGGAGCCTGGGTTCTCCTGGACCACTGGGGTGGGCTGGCAGAGGTGGAGCTGCTAGATGGTAAACTCCCCGAGGGCAGCGACCTGGCCCCGGAGATGGAGGACCGCGCGGAGCGCCGAGCCCGAGTGGGCGTTTAATACATGCGTGCGGAATGGAATTGGAGCTGGCCGGGCTGCTGGCTCTGTTGTGGGCTGGAGGGGGTGGGAGAACCCCAAACAACCCAGAGTCCTTCTTGGGGCCAAGGGGGTAAACACTACACCAGAAACTCACAATCAGGGCAAATCAAGAGCTGTGCTCAATCCCCCCACCCCTTTTTAAAGTGCCTGCCTGAACAGTTTGCACAGAGGAAAATACTCTTCTGTCCGAGCACTTTTCATTTTCAGGATGAGCTACATTTGTTTTTGTTTTCTTCGCTTCCTTTGGGAGCTGTCAGGCACTCTGATAGTTAACGATCTCGGTGATGAGGCTGGATGGTTCACAATTATTAAGTAATTACCAGCTGCTGAGGCTCACCAAGGCATTTCTGGTAAGCTAAAAGGCTGAACTTGAGTTTAAAAAAAAAAAAAGGATATAAGATAATAGTTAAAGAAAAACTGGAATGTGATTTGATGAGTTGCAACTCAGATGCATTATTTGGAATGTAGAAATATGAAACCTCTAAAAAAAAAACCTGACCTGCTGAAAAAAAAAAGCTTAAAAATTAATTGAGACGAAAAGGAGATTTTTGAGGGGAAAATCTTCATTATTTATCTTCAGAAGAATTTTTTTTAATGAGTGCCATATTGGAAATAGGTAAGTGTCCCAAAGCAAATGTCGTTTATTTGTGAAATTCCAGAAACACTTTAAATTCAAATTAAGAAATCATATTTTTTTGTTTTGTGGGAAAAATTTTAATCCTCCAAAATTCTGATTTGCATTTGGAAATATTCTCATTGCAAATAGTCTCTGACTTTGTTGAATTAACCTTTAATTTTCCAGGCTACTGATTGCACAGTGTGATTTTTGTTCGTCATTAACAAAAGATTACATTCTATATAGCTGTTTAAGTGATGATGATTAAGTTAAACAAAATTTCAAGGCTTCACAATTTGAATTTCATTAAATTGATTATTCTGACTTGTAAATATATTTTAAATGATGGAAAGGACTAATTCTGCATAAAATAAACTAAAATGTTGCTACATTTTATGTGATTTGCAAATCACATACCTTGAAGATTTCAGAGGGTAAACTTCAGGCTCTGTATTTATAGACCCATCATGAAATCATATGTTGTGATTGTCCCATAAAATTAAAGTTAAAGCCTAAAACATACAATTGCAAGTGCCATTGGTAATTATCATACTTAATAGTATTTTTAAAAACCAAATCAAAATAGCAGAAGGATATGGATAGTATTAATGTAGGCATTTTAAACTAGAAGCAATTGTCCAAAAAAATGATCACAGACAACTCACAATTAGAACAGTTTCAGTAAACAAACAATTTGAAATATAACAAAAGAGCTGTGAACAGTTTCAAGATTTTCAGAAGGGGATCCTGTCTACACTGAATTCCTTTCTGTGTTGTCACTGAATTGGTCAACATTTAAAGCTTGGCTGGAAATTCCTCAACTGAGTGTTATGAGAAGTCTTGCTCACATAAATCACAGTGAAACAAGTCATATATATTTTAACACACAGTTCATATGGTTTTATATAGTCTGCTTTCATTCATATTGCTTACCTTTTATGTTGATTTAGCCTCATTCATCCATTTTTTGGGTTGTTTTTCCTTGGCTATGATTAATTTATATCCAAGTCATGTTTAAAAAAAAAAATGCCCAGAGGCTTATCTTCAGTTAAATACAGTTAGTGAACACCAGAATGTTTTTGTGTATGGATAACATCTTCTGAAGGTAACAGGTTATCACAACAAAATGTGTATGAAGTTTATAAACAGTGAACTAAACTTGGTTTCCATTTGATGAAGTCTTCCTCCACTGAACACAATATAGTATTCAAGAACACTGACTTAATGTCAATACTTTGTTTCTGCCCTAATCAGAAATCCTGAGTTCTAAAGCCATTTGATTGATGTGATGTTGGAAGATTAGAATTCCTGAATTTCATTTTCTTTAAATATGTTGTTTTTCATTGCTTTAGAAAGCTACAAGATAAACAGATTTATAGATAAAATATTTGTAAATAATTATATTAAAATGGAATTTTTTAAAAAATGGCTGGTATACAAATAGTAGTCTTCCCTGAGATTAAGGATAATTATAGCATCTCCCTCACAGGATTGTTGTCAGATAATTTATGTAAAATGTTTTGTAAGTGTTAAAGCTTTGTGTAAATGCTAGCTGTTGTTATTGTTATTAAATTATAAAAATATTTTATTGTGTCGACTTTTTATTTGAAAAACTAAAAATATTTTCCAAAAAATGCTCAGATGAATTTGCACCATCATTTATGTATAATTACACATTTTTCTACAAAAGGCAAACCTCTACTATTCCAATAAAAACATTTCTACATCATCAGTTTTTTTCAACTAAGCTGCCTAAAATTTTAACTTATGATTTTTATCTTGTGAATTTTACCTTTCTAACCAACCCAGAAGCTGTTGTTTTCTAACAGATAGTAGAATACAATGTTATGTCATCTTTTTTCCATGATGTTTTCATTTCCTTCTTTTCAAAATAGAGCCTTGACATGTTACTCTGTATTTCGTGTAAAAACAAGTCCTGTGTAAAGTTGTCCTAGTTTCTTAAAAGTCTGAATTTTTTCATGTTTGTGCTTCAGTCTTTGATATCATCTTACTTGTCCCTCATTGGAAAGTGACCTGTAGTTCTTTTACCTTTATATTGTTAACTCTGACTTGGTAAACTCTATTTAAGCAGTGCAACATCAAAAGATTTTTATATTTCCTGTAAAAAGATAAGCAAAACAAAAAAGCATCTTTAGTAACTACAATCTAATAGGGCTTCAAAATTAAAAAGGAAAAATATTTAGACACTTCTTACCTTTTAGAACATTGTTTTCATATTCTAACATTTCTCTGTACCATGTCCATAATATATTCATTGTGTAATTGTCCTGTTTGAGATTATCACCTACCCTTGTTTCCTTTCCCCCTTTTGCTAAAGAACTGATAGGTAGATAGATATGTATATATAAAATATATATATATATATATATTTACAAATACCTTTATGATAATAGCATGTTGTTTCAACATGTTTTGAAACAAATTCTTGAGATCCTACATAACTTCTTTGGGAACTCAGGATAATCTGAAAAATACCACAAAACCATATTTATGAAAGATGGTGGTGATAATTTTGAATTTATATCAGTCTTATAGAACCACAATGTTTTTGCTAATTTTTTTAAAAGTTGTAATGATTTTATCTTTTATTTAAAATATGACCCCACATTTGCATTGCCATAACCATCTTTGGTTCTACCAAAAGATATGATGAGGTTTTTTTAGATAAATAATTCAGATTAACCATTCAAAGTACCAACTCTTTTTTTCTTTTCTTTTTTTTTTTTTTTGAGGGTGGGGGAGGTAGTGGTGATAAAACTGTAGGTAGAACAAAGACAAAGAAAGTCATCCCTGGAAAGAGTCTTTGGTGAGCTGCTGGGCACACATAGGTACCTGTGAGTTAAGGACATACTTTAAGTTGTGGGGGCAATAAATTGAGTATGAACACACTAGATAGGGAGTATCTCAGGCAATCTAATTTTTTTAGAAGGAGCTGCATTTATATGTGTCTCATTATGCAGTTCAATCTGTCTTATTCAATAAGATTATCTAACTAATATATTATTCATGTACTTCTGATTTTTTTTTCTATTTTATATTTTTCCTTTGTACACAGATAGCATAGACTAGATATAACCCTTGGCCATTTTGAAGAGTATGGAATCATTCTGTGGATCAAAGATTTTACCATTTCTTTTTCAACCTCTACTACCAACCAACTAACTTCTTCCTAAAGTCACTTAATGCTCTCTGCCTTAGTTTCTGTATCTATGAACTGAGGGCAATTTTTCTCCCTCCCCTCTCCCCAAAATCAATCCTTTGCCTCTGGAATTCCCACACTCTCCCCCCCATCTCCATCTCTAATAATACCACTAGAAATATGTTTATAAGTCATCAGGTGAACAGTTTTCATGAAATTCTCATAAAGATAAATGTACTAATTCCAGCATCATTGTAGACAGATGATTTCTGATTTGTCTCAGAAAAGATCATTACTAAATAGTGCAGAATATAACTGATGATAACTTTGGAATAGCCAGTAGAATATTTAAACACACTTGGTCTTTGCTTTCACTCAAAGAGATGGTTTGAGGATTCAGGTGACTGGGAAATCTGACTTCCTTGACTGAAGCCAAATCATATTTCAAGTTGCCGCTTGGTTTAAATATCTGGGTAGGCATTAATGATTATTTACATGAAAAAAAAAACTTAAAAAAATTCATAAGTAAATTTTAGGATTTTTTTTTCTTTTACGTAATTTAAATTTTAAAATGTTTATATTTTTGTAATGCCACATTGTGAACTCGTACTAAGGGGGGAAAAGAAGGAAAAAAAAGAATGTTTAAGCACTAATAATCCTAATGGTATTCAAAAAGCCAAAGGTAAGCTGTGATGAAGTAAATTTGATACAACATAACTTTCTGGTTTTAGGAAGCTTACTCATACTTCATTGTACTATTATCTCTGCAGAAGCTAAATCTTAACGCAATAGTTCTTAAAATGTGGTCGACCAAGTGTCTTTCATGGGGTCCACAATGTCAAAACTATTATCATAATAATATGAAGATGTTATTTGCCTTTTAAAATACTTCTCCCTTTTCCAACTACACATCTCTGTGAGGCCAGATTTTCTTCATATCCTTACACCGAAACAAGGTATCACAACAAATTGAATGCAGAGGCAGATAGGAGAATCCAACTGTCTTCTATTAAGCCAGACATTAAAGAGAGGACAGAAATATGTAGAACAATGCCATTCTTTTCAATAACTTTTTTTGTTTTGGAATATTTTTTCATAAAATTGTTATTTTTGTTAACATGTAATGGGCTTATCATTGTTATTTTAAAATGAATTAAATAAATATTTTAAAATTTATTCATTTTGAGTTTTAATGTGGTAAAGAGAAATATATGTAACCTATTACAAGCAAAAACTCTTTGGGGTCCTCAATAATTTTTAAGATTGTAAAGCAATCCTGAGACCAAAAGTTTAAGAACCATTGTTCTACAGGATAGAGTTACTTGACTCCTGAATCTGGAGGTTTGGGTTTATCCCCACCTAGCTCTTTCTCACACTTTTCCTTGGATCTTAGAGGCCAGTTACTTAACCTCTCAGTGTCTACATCCATAAATTGGAGTTGTTTCTAAGAAGTGATAGTCTTTCAGAAGGATGCTATCAAAAAAGATTAGAAAATACAAACACATTGTTCTGTCCTCTCCAAAGAAGGTGCCATAGTTCAGTAGAAAGAATTTAGAACTGAGACACAGAAAATCTTAATTCTAGTCTTGGCTGTGACATCCCTGGTGATTCAATTGTACAAACATTTGTTGAGTGCTAGATACTATAGATATGAATAAGATAGTTCCTGACCTCATGGGACTCAGAATCTAGGAGGAGAGAGAAGATGTGAGAATGAGTAACAATAATATATATTCTTAAATACTAAGGATTTCCAAAGAGACAAGGTGTGGACAATCAGAAAGAAGGTGACACCTGAGTGGTGCCTTATGTAGGACAGGAAGAATTTCAATATTTTTAGCCTCAGTTTCCTTAGTGATAAAATGAGACAGATGCACTACATTGACTCTGAGGTAATCAGACTCTAGAAATCCACAGCAAATATTATATTTCCTCACTTATCTACCTGTAGTCTAGGCCCACAATGAAAGGTATCAACAACTTTCGTGACTTCCCTAAACTCTGGGACCTTCCTATTTATTTCAATCCATTCTACAGATTACTGTCAAGTTAATTCTTCTTAAACATTTTTATCAAGCAAAGCAGCCTACAGGGAATAGAAGTCTGGACTAGGAGTCAGAAAGACCTAGCTTTACATCATAATTCTGACACATTTTTTTCACCAATCAATCAAAAAGCATTTTAAAACATATACTATTTGATAGGCATTTTGCAAGGCACTTGAACTACAAAGACAAAAGTAACACAGTCCCCACCCTCGAGAAGTTTATATTCATACTTAACTATGTAACCTTAGGGAAATTTCTAAACCGCTCAGGGGCTCAGTTTACTTCTCTGTAAAATAAAGTGGTTGAACCAGATGACCTGATTTCTTCCAACTTGAAATCTATGTTGCCATCATGTATAAAAAAGAACCTTGTAACTTCAAAGTGTTATAGAAATGTCATTTGTCATTTATTATTGTTCCACATGTTGAGAGAGGTTACATTCAGATAGCTCTATGTTAAGCCTTGATAAAGCATTTTATATACCTCTTAGCAGGATCATAGACCACTTTGGTAGTCTGGTGAAATCTATGTATCCCTTTGGAGGGAAAAAAAGGTTTTTAAATAGATATAATAAAATATCTAGAATTACAAAGGGAAAAGATTATAGAGAAGTATAATTATCAAAAAAATTAAGTTTATAGATCCTTGTTTAAGAATCCCTGTTTCAGAGGTAGAAGGAACCTAGGTGAACCATCTTTTTTTTTTTTAGAAGAGCTTCTTAGAGGCAAATTATTGGCCCCAAATCACACAGTTTTTTAATAGTCAAAACAAAATAATATCAAATCCAGTAATCCATCTACACCATTTGGTTCTATTCTACTTGGGCTCAGTAAAAGTTAGCCAATTTTATCAAGAGCTTTTCCCTCCCCTTCCTTCATTAGCTTTCTTCAGCCAATTTATCAAGTAGAATGTGAAATTTCAAAATGTATTATGTATAGATGCCACAGTTTTAAAAGTAGCTTTAAGAGAGGAAGAATGCTTTCTTCAAAAAAGAGGAACTTGGAGTTTAAAATAACAAACCAATTTTAAGAGCTTTAAAAAAACAGCAACCTGGATCTGTGCAAAATGACATCAACGTATGAAGTTCCCTACGTTGTATCTGAGAGTTATCTGGATCACTGAGAAGTCACTGTGTTCCCAGGATCGCACAGCCAGTATGAATCAGGGGCAAGACTTGACCAGAACTTCCAGACCCTGAAGCTGGCTAGCTCTCTATCCACTAGGAAGCATTAGACAATGCTTTTTGCATACTTAGATTAGTTTTATAACTACTTTAATCAGTAAAGAATAAGTTATTATTTTATTATTAAATTAATATTTGACTCAGAAGAAAATAAAACCTTGAAAACTCTTCAGACAAGGCATCTACCATGTAGATATCCAAATGACACTATATAGAATTACAGAGGTAATTTCATTCTACCCTCCTCTGAGTAACAGCATCTAGGAGGGTGTTAAACAGGGAGATAGACATTCACTGAAGGTGTTCTCTAGGGTCCTGGAAGGAAGATGGGACAGCATGGCAGGGTGGATTTATTGCTGGACTTCATTAGAAAGATCTACCTCTGCCTATTAGCAGTTGTGTGAGCATTGGCAAGCCATTTACCATTTTTGAGCCTCAATTTTCTCATTTGCATAGTGGGACTAATAGTATCCACAGCCTTGTGTTTGTTTTTTTTTTTTTAATGAGGACCAAATAATGTAAAATACATAAAGTGCTTTAGGAACCTTAAAGTGATATAAAAATGTATTCCTTTATTCGACAAGTTATTATTAAACACCTCTGTGCAGAGAATCTGTGTTCATTGTGCTATGATAGGTATGGGACAACTGAAATGACAAAGGAGTGAGTCCCCATCGTATGAAAATAAGTTGAAGGAACTGGGACTGTTTAGCTTGGAAAGGAGAAGATTTGGGGGGGGGGGAGGAACATTTGCCTTCAAGTATTTGGAGGTCTGTCATATAGGAAAAAAAGAATAGATGTTCCAAATGGCAGAACCAGAATCTGCAGGTAGAAGTTACAAAGAGTCAAATTCTGGCTTGATGTCAGGAAAAAGCTCTCTAACACTTTGAGCTGTTCAGAAGTGGAATGGGTTACCTGGAGGCAGGTTCCCCTACCTTGGAGTTCTTCAGTCCAGGACTAGATGCCCACCTATCAAGTATAGTATAGTGAGGATTCCTTTTGTGTATGGGTTAGACTAAATGGCCCTTACTGACTTTTCTAACTCTTCAATCCTATGATGGGAAAGGGTAAGGACAGGACTTCAATTTCATCAGGATATGCAAGCCCTGGATGAAGAAATTTCCTCAACCAATGCAAGGGGTTCATACCTTTTAAGCAGTTTATGTTTTAGGATGCTGCCTAAAGCAACAAGAGGTTAAGTGACTTGCCCAGGGTTATAGAGCCAGAATGTATCAGAGGCTAGATTCAACCTAGATCTTCTTGGCTCTGAGTACAGCTCTGTTTACCATGTCACAGTACCTGGCCTCAGTTTTCTCATTTCTCTAAGTGAACTCTTTGAATTAGATGGAACTCTTAGTTCCTTCCTAGCTTCAATTCTAGGAACTTACTATATTTCCAGAAAAGCATGGTCTTCCATAACAATGGAGAACATCTTTTGTGAACATATAGTTCTCCTTTCATATCTTGGTGGATGTCGGTGCTCAGTCAATTGGTAAAACTACAGGACTTCTATTGCTGGATGTTGTGTTATTTTGTAGCCTGCTAACGCCTACTCTTGTTCAGTCGTGTCTGACTCTTTGTGACCTCTTTTGGAGTCTTCTTGGCAGAGATGCTGGAACAGTTTGCCATTTCTTTCTCCATCTCATTTTACAGATGAGGAAACTGAGGCAAATAGAGTTAAGTGACTTGCCCAGGGTCACACAGCTAGTAAGTTTCTGAGGCTAGATTTGGATGCAAGTCTTCCTGACTCCAGACCCAGGGCTCTGTCCACTGAGCCACCTAGCTGCTTATTCTTAGACATATCTAAAAGGATGAATATCCCCCCCCTTTTTTAGAATAGGCACTGAACCCTGTGCTTTCATTAGGAGAGGGAACTCCCTCTGTAGTTTAGTCTTTGAGATTTGCCCAGGGCCTTGAGAAGTTAGGTAACTTGCCAGTATGGGTCAGAGGGGGTACTTGAACCCAGGCCTACCTGACTTTGGGTCAGGTTTCCAGCCATTGTTCCATGTTTCCTCTCTTGGGAGCATATAGACCTTAAAGTTCATACAATACAGTTATCACCACTTTATGAAAGTTTTAAAGACTTTAATACTTAATAGTGTTGGGGCAGCTGTGTCAGGGCAGTAGTGCAGTGAATAGAGCACCAGCCCTGAAGTCAGGAAGACTTGAGTTCAAATCCGGCCTCAGACACTTAACACAAAAACTAGCCATGTGATCTTGGGCAAGTTACTTAACCCCAATTGCCCTACCTTCCCCCCTCCAAAAAGCAAAAAAAAAAATACTTAATAGTGTTTCTTTTGAACCCAAAGTCTCACAATTGGTAATTGCCCATGAAAATTCCATCATTTGCTGTACACTACACCTAAATATATGGAATTATCCAGAAGGACGAACACCTCCGGTGTGAGAGCTTTCTGAGCGGAGCTCTTTTCAGGGATGCGCATCCATCTTTCATATCTACCTTTCACCTCTCACTTATGGCTCCCAGAAGCTATAACATACGTAGCAGCTAAACCAGGTTGAGGGTAACCAAAAAGCTTCAAACCTGTGAAGCAGGTAGAAGTTTACCCCAAGCACGTGAAGACTTCCCCCGCAGGAATAGGTGCATGAGAACAATTTGCTCCAACTGCTATGAAGCAAAACGAAGCTCATGCCATGGAGGATTTAGAGCTTGGTCACACATCAAAGATGCCAAGGTCGTCCACTGCATCCCTAGTAGTCTTGACTTTTGTCCTGCCGCCAGACTTCGATGATTCAGGAAAAGAGAGTGAGGCTGACAACTTTTTGCAATTCTGTCTCGCTTAAATCCAATTCACCCATGAGTCTCCCACGGTGCCATTGGTCCCCTTGGAAAACGAAAGACCACCACCACCAAAAACCTGAGATCCAACAGTATAACGAGCCAGCAGCTGTGCAAATAATACATTTAGGAACCCAAAAATTCTTCCTAAAGGGTTTTGAAGTTTACGAAGCATCTTTCCAACTGGAAGGAGCTGTGGTATGATCTATAATCCTAAAAGTCCTAAAAATAGATGCTATCTATTATTCTAGTGCAATGTTTGCTCAGTCCTATGGCTCCCTTTAATGTGTATCTATCAATACTGCTCAGACTCTTAGAACCTAGGGCATTTTTTTGCACTGTCACTTTGTTTAATGCCATGTACAAGATAAGAGCTTAATAAATGACTTGTAGTATTGAAAGTATTCCTATTTTCCACTAAGGCAATTAATGCCATCTAAGCAGAATGATCTGTCTTCATACAAGTAATGGAAATTGGGTCTTTTATGTAGATAGTCTTTGCAAGGTAGCTGTTTTTTCCATGAACACACTTTCTGAGTCAAGCATTCATCAAACTGAGAAATGATTGGATATTGTTAACACCTATCATTCATTCTTTGCATAACCAGAACTGGAGACCACATGGAAATGTAGGTTTGTACTCTTCCTATGAGAGTACTCAAATACTTAATCTGTCTGAATACACTTTCAATTTCGTGGAGCATCAATTTTTGAAAAAAAACACATCATAAGTCTTTGAAAGGCACTTGCAGAAACGGAGGAAAGAGGGCATTCTTTGTAAAAAAAATTTTTAACTATAAAAAAAGATATCCTTTTGGGGTTATAATAACTAACATTTACATAGCCCTTAAATGTTTTGATGTGTACAGTGTTTTATTTTGGCTTCCCAACAGTCCTGTAAGATACATATGCTCTGGAGACATTGGAATAACATGAAGATCTAGATTTGGGGGAAAAAACCCCAAAACAATAAATCCAACAACTTCGTACCAACTTTTTTCTTGTATATTTGAATGAATAAACTGTAGATTTCATCTATCAGCATGTGCATATGTGTGTGTTTGTGCACCTATACCTTTAAATTTCATATTGCTTATTTCTATTATCCAGACCAGTTAAAGGGCTTGAGAGGAAACTGATCCTTAAGTACACTGGGCAATGTTATGTAAGATATACACAAACACACACGTAGACACATACATGCTAGCCTATAAGCTGCATAAGTTGTCCATCCAAACCCACAGGTAAAAGTTGGTCCAAGTTTAAAAAATGAAATTTCCAACAGCAGCTTTCATTCCCACTGATGATAGCTTCATTTTAAAATTTAAAATCTAGAGCTTTGTTCCTTTCCCCTTAAAGAGATAACAAAAAAAGGGAAGGAATGCCAAATTTGGAATCAGAAAATCTGGGTTTGAATCCTGCCTTCACTGTAGGACTTTGGGGAAATCAACTTAATGTCCATATGCCTTTTAGAATTTGATCACTCAGCTCTTGCTCTTTATATCGATACAATTTTTAATTGTCATTATGGAACTTTCCTTGATCTTCCTGTCCCCTCCTCATTGTTATCAACCTTAATTCCACTACCACCCACACAGCATCTCCCTAGTGGACCTATAATTGCTATTAGTGTGTCTATTGTAATTCTGTACAGAGTGTTACATCCTCCAACTAAAATAAAACTTCTTAAAGATAGGGACCATATCTTCCCTAAAATCCCCCTTTTCCTCCTAACTGTAGTGCTTTGTACAATGTTCTGCACAATGTAGGCTCTTTTAAAATATCTCATTTTAAATTGTCTCACCAACTCTCACTTTCAAACAGGTACCACCGGCATGAACAGAACAAAACGGACCACTCTGGGCAGCTCTTTCTAAAAGAAACAAAAGCAAGCAAGCTAATCTTGCTTGCTTCTATAAACCCCAATATAACTGACTTTCTGTACCATCTGAAACCACAGAAAGGCTTTGCAAACTGTAAAAAAAAAAAAAGCACAAAAGAAAAAAACCTGACTGATGAAATTTACAATGCCTTTTTTTTTCTTTTTAAGCTACCAAGCAGAGACTATACCAGGTTCTTGCCAAAAGTCAATTATTTTCCCTTCTGAATCTAGTAAGAACAATAAGAGGAAAACTTAGATATGCAAAGCACCAGTCAGTTCTTTTACAGGGAAATATAAGCCTCTTGAGGGCAGGAACTGTTTCTATTTTATTTTTTTATTCTCACAGTCTGGCAGTGCCCGGAGTATAAGTAAGTGATTAGTAAATGATTGTTGATTAATGGATTGCAAATATAAACTGACTAGTCAAGCCTTCAAATGTTTAGTAAGCACGTACTATGTGTCAGGTCTTATGCCAATCCCTGAGAATCCAAAAAAGGCAGAAAAACATTCCCTGCACTCAAGAAATTTGTAATCTACTGCAGGAGGCATGTAAACAAGTGTCTTCAAATAAGATGTGTACATATGCAAAGTAAATTGAAGCCTACTTCAGAAGGAAGAAACTAGCATTAAGAGCAACCAGGAAAGGTTTATTACAGAAAGTGCGATTTTAGCTAAGACCCAAAGGAAGCCAGGAGGCAAAGATGAGGAGGGAGAATAGTCCAGCATGGGGAGAGCCAGGAAACTGAGAGTTGGGAATCTTGTTCCTGGGACAGCACGGAGACCAGGGTGACTGGACGGAAGTGTAAGTGTAAGCCAAAGAGAGGCTTTTGTATTTGATCCTGGGGGGCAATAGGGAGCCACAGGAGTTTATTGAATCTGAGATGATAAGGTCAGGATCATGCTTCCCAAATTCTGTGTGTTCTCTGTAGTGCTAATTCAGTGAACACAAAACTGCAGGTTGTAAATCTTAATTTAACAGAAAACTTGAATGAAATAGTTAATGGAGAAGTTTTCTTTTTTAGGTCCCCATGTGCTTCCTTTTTTTTTTTTTTTGGTTGAAGTAGCAGCAAACAAGAGAAGTGGGGGAGCAGAGAGTTTCTAGTCCATCGTGGTGTTAATGAGCACCAGGCACAAATCATGAGTATGAGTATATGGACCCCACAAGAATTTTAGCCAAATATTCTGAGAACGTTTTTACTTATACAAGTGCAACTAATGTTCTTTTTCCTCGTTCCACAATGAGGGATGTTTTCTCTGTCTCCAAGCCAGCCAATTTTGTATTGAATAGAATTCAAGACTTGGAATCAGGAAGACTTGAATTCTAATCCTGTCTCAGACTCTTACTAGCTTGGGCAAGTCACTGAATCTCTCTCTCTTCCACTCCCTCTATCTGTCTCAATCTGGCTCCCCTTCTTTCTTTCTCTCCCCCCTTCCTCTCTTTGTCAGACTCAGTTTATTCATCTGTAAAATGAGGATAACAGCAGCACCTCTATGACAGGGTGATCATGGGGAATCCAATGAGATAATTCACAAATCTTAAAGTTCTATATAAATTCTAGTTATTAGAGTTATTATTATCATCCCTGCCCCAGTTTTTTCAGAGCACTCTTTGCCAAATCAAAGGATAAGCCTATGTTCCAAGCTAACCTCTAAGACATTCTGAAGTCTGTTGGAAATGACTTTGGCAAAGCCTTTTAGAACTGGTATATTTTGTCCTGCACTAGGTATTATGGTTTTTACTGCATGTAAGCCTTCTTAGGGCAGGAGTTATTTCACTTTTGTCTATGCATCCCCAGCTCCTAGCATAGTATCTGACATATGATAAATGCTTAATATATTGCTTGTTGATTGATTGTATTGTATTGCATA
>NW_027185777.1:890299-952133 GCF_028583685.1 Petaurus breviceps papuanus | reverse complement strand
ATGGATAACATAGGTACTTAGTAACCAGAGACTATGCTTGGGGTCAAACATACTTAGTCATCTCTATTTTCCATGTTGTCAGACCAAGTAGGACACAGTCAAAGTACTATGGATTTTGCAGCACTGGCTGTCACCTCTCAGGTGCAAAGCCTCCTGGAGGTAGGCAATCTGGCAAGGGAAATGATACCTTTGGTTAGGCCAACTTCAAAGGCAAATCTTTCCATTTGAATGTGATCATTCTAAAAAATAACAACAAACTTTCATTTATTCAGAATGGCTGGGAAAACTGAGCATCCTGGTTAATTAAATATACACTTTAAATGGATATTACCACATGTGTATATACAATACGGATTAATGATTTTCATAGAACTATAACACCAAAAAATGTACTGAAAACTCAAATGATACAGAACATACTTTAATGGTTTCTTAACTATTCAGAAAACACTTCAGGATTTTGCAATGCTTTGGGGGCCATCATTATGAGCATCCGTTTTTCATTCATTCGGTATATAAACTCTTGATTGAGCACCTACTCTGCATGTACTTAAGAAGATCTGGATGTTTGAGCTTTCTGGTTTTTTGGATTCTGTGGAAAGTAGAATCTGCTGCGTTAGATGAAGAATCAAGAAAGAATCACCCTGGGAGACAGGCAGGATAGCTCTGCCACAAAGTGGTCAAAGTGATGCTATTGTAATATGCCTTTAATATGTTTATTTCTAGACATATTACATTTCCCAACTAAAGTGGCTTTGTACATCTACATCGCCCGAGCAGGAGGAAATCATTATAATGAAAAGAGTTATTGAAAATCATCCATGTTGTGCAATTCCCAGGATAAATGGGCTGCACAGCAAATATTTCTGTTTTGAACTAAGTTTTATATTGAAATGTGCATTATTAAATCCATTTGTTGAACACACTGAAAGATCCGATGTCTTCCTGACCAAAACATTGGAAAGCTATTCCTAGACTTCCTCTACTCAGATCTTGTTAGATGTTGTTTCTGGTTTTCTTGGAACTTTTCCACATCAAAAAAAAAAAACATAGATAAAGAAACTAGAAAAAACAGAACTTACAACTTATAAACATACATTTTTACAACAACATCATATGAAAATTTAAAATAGCATATGCAATAGAAACAATGTGTGGTGAAACCTATAGAAAATATGGTGGGTATCAGATTCTCCGCACTGTCATCGGCATTGTCTACACTGGAAAATCAAACAAAGGAGTCACCATGCTATTAGAATTTGACTACAGCAAAAAGGATGGCAATGGTCAGGCTGGCTTTTCAGTGAAGTTAACCCCCTTCTGATTTTGTAAGAATGTGACTGTGCATACTGTGTATTTAAGTAATCTACATTTAGCGATTACCATTTAAACCATTTGGTGTGCAATCAAGTTGTTTCTATTCCGTTTAGAGCAATGTGTGTGGGCTTGATTCCATGTTCCATGTCCAGCCAAAAAAACTTCTTAGTAAAGTCAGCAGAACACCCACAGACCAAAGTTGAAGATATTAGCGACAGCTGGAATGGAGTGAAGGGGGAATTTTTTTCTTTTTTTACCCCCAAAGGGAAATACCTGTTACATCATAATCTATAGTAAATGATGCTGAATTTAGTTCTCTTCTTCATGCCTTCATGCTGGGAGAAAATATGTTCTCTTGACATCATGAATAGGACTTTAGTCTTAGCAGGCCCCCCCCACCTCAATACCCCCAACCAATATTCCATCTAAGACTGAGTTGGGTGACACCAAGCTTCTTAAGTAGGCACTCCCTCCAGGACTCCATTTCTGGCTTCTGAACAATATGGAAGTTATTCTCCGTAAAGTCACCTCTTCTTGACCAGATCCAGTTTTTTCTTCTCCATTAACCTCTGTCTTAAGGGCTTCATTGGATTTTGCTGACCATTCATCTTCTTGAAATTCTTGTTTCTTAACCTCAGTGGTACTACTGTGTCCTTTCTAATTCTTCCTTGTTGGTGACTGCTTTTCCTTCCTCCCCTTCCTCAAACAACTACATTTTTCTAAAGTACTTCATCTGGAAATCTTGCCAACAGTTAAAACTCATTGAAAACTCTTCTTTCTCACAAAGTAAAGAAGTAATTCCAAGACCTGCTGAGAGGTAAGATAATCCAGCAGAGAGAGATCTGGCCTCAGATCAAGCAAGATGTAGGTTCAAATCACACCTTTTGACTTATATTGGTTACAGATATTAGGCCTGTCCCTTATTATTGGTCCTCTATGCACTTCTATTGCCTAGGTGTTCTTAAATAGGGGAGCAATGGACCTCCAAGTTATCTATGGGTAGATCTCAAGGGGTTCCTGAACTTAGATAGGAAAAAGAGATTGCGTATGTATTTCACTAACCTCTTGTTGAATTTCCTTTAATTATTAAAAAAAAGTATACTGAGATGGGGTCTATAGGTGTCACCAAACTGCCAAGAGAATCATAAAGGAAAAAAAAAGTTTAGATATAATAAATTGAAGAGAAGGTGCTAACCTGCATTAATTAAAGGAGTTTCCTTATCCTAGATTTCCTTATAGCATGGAATCCCAAATTAGTCCCTATACTTTTCTCCCACATCAGATCCTTGTCCAGATCCTAATTATTCTTTCTCCTAAACTGTCCCCTCTAGTCAATATTTTCCTTTCTCTATCACTAAGTGATAGTTTCATATATGTGTGTATTCACAAACTTACAGAACTTTGCATTTGGAAGCTACCTCAGCTGCCATTTAAGCCACCCCAAACCTGAAAAGGAAACCTTCTACAACATTTTATGGTCATTCAGGCTTTACCTGAAGACTTCCAGAGAGGAGAAATCTGCTAACTCCCAAGGCAGCCCATTCTGATTTCAGAAGGTTGAATATTATGGAATATTTTGCTTTCTTTCCAACTTCCGCATGTTGGCCTTAGATTTGCTTCCAGGGGTCAAGCAGAACAACAAAAATGCCTCTTCTATGTGATAGCTCTTTAAACACTTGAAGATAAGTATTGTTTCTCTCCTCCCCCACCTCTCCTTAAGTCACTTCTTTTTGAGAGTAAACCACCTGATGCCTTCAATTGAGTCTCATAGAGTATGAATTCAAGTCCTTTCACCATTCCTTTCCCACTTTTTAGTGTCATTTTGTGTTCAATAATTCCCCAAACCTAGTTTTCTTAGGAAAGAACTCCCTATTTGAAGGAACTTTTAGGAAAACTGAAAAGTAATTTGGCAGAAATTAGGCTTAACTAATATCTTTTTTTTTTAAAGCAATTGGGGTTAAGTAACTTGCACAAGGTTATACGGCCAGTGTGTGTGTGTGTGTGTGTGTGTGTGTGTGTGTGTGTGTTAAGTATCTGAGGCCAGAACTGATCCCAGGTTCTCCCGATTCCGGGGTGGGTGATCTTACTCACTGCTCCACCTACCTGCCCCACTTAACTAATATCTTGCCCCATATTCCACAGTAAATTCAAAATATGTATTTTACTGAAATAATAAAGATAAGACAAGAAAAAAATTAGAAGAGAAGATCATATACTTGTCACTGATTAATCAAACAAGAAAGAGAGGAATAGACAATTGTGTTTACATGAAACTGAAAAGCACCTTCATCAAAATGATTGCATCTGGAATAAGAAGGGGAATGGTCTAATGGGGAAAAAATTTGTATGAACTATCTCAGGTAAGGGTTTGGTATCTAAAACATGGACAACTAACAGAAATATATAAAACCAAAAGTCATTCTGTAATAGATAACTGATCAGAGGATATGAATAAGAAGTTCTCGCAAGAAGAACCACAAATTATTAGCAACCATATGAAACAATGCTCCAAATCACTAAAATATGAGAAATGAAGATCAAAACAACTCTGAGCTTTTGACTCACACCCAAAAATTGGCAAAGAGAACAAAAGATTGGAATAGTCATTGTTGGAGAAGTAGTGGAAAAAGATACATGAATGCATTGTTAGTAGAGCTAACTGTTTTTGGAAAGGAATTTGGAATTAGGCAAATAAAGTGACTGCAGTGTCCCTACCGTTTGAACCAGAGATGCAGTTACTAGATATATACCCCAAGGAAATCACTGATAAAAAGAAATTCCCCATGTACCTAAAATATTTATAGAAGCATTTTTTTGTGGTAACAAAGAATTGAAAACAAAGTAGGTGCCAATTGAAAGGGAAACACTAAATCAATTCTGCTACGTGAATGTAGCAATAGGATTGTGCTATAAGAAATTATGAACACGATAAATAAAAAGATGCATGGGAAGATTTACATGAACAGACGCAAAATGAAGCACAGTCAAGAAAACAATACACACAATGATTATAACAATATAAATGAAAGCTAATAGAAAATGAATGTTGCAAAAGTATAAAAAACAAATGGTCTCAAAGAAGAGAGCTGAGAAAATACTTCCACTCCCCAACCATTACATTGCAAAGATGGGGGAAGGGGCAGCCAAGGATGTGGAGAAAAAAAAATTTTCAGATTTTTTCAATGTATTGTTTTTGCTGATTGTTTTTTTTTCTCTCCTTCCTCTGTTTCTTTTCTTCTTTTTAAAATTCTTTGTTATATAGTATGGCTTTCTAGGTGGGGACGGTAGAGAAGGATACAGGGGAGAAACTTAGGCAGCCTGAAAACAAAGCTGTCAATAAAAATTTATTTTTTAAAGGAAAAGTGGGATGGAAAGTACCCTTCATAATGCTTCCCCTGGGCTTCAAAATTGCTAGTCACACTCTTCCTTACTTCTTCGGTTTGCATTTTACCCTCGACACTTCTTTGTATGTTGATTTATAAGTATTTTTATTTGTGCATATTGGTTTCCCAAAAAGGAATAGAACATAAGTTCCTATAGGGCAGGAACTATTTCTTTTTTTGTCTTTGTAGCTGCAGTAGCTCATTGCTTAGCAAGAAGTAAACATAATAAATTTGTGTTGAATGAATGAAATGAAAGTGTACTTCCTTTTCCACATGAAGCAGTATATCTTGTATTTATTTTTGCTTGCCTCTCCTTCCCCTCCATGAAAGTCACTAGAATAGTTCACCATACCAAATGGGCGTTCAGTAAAGGCAATTACCGAGGGACAGTCCTTAACCTAAGCTGTGCATAGTAGCTAGCTGATGGCTTCCTTCAGGCTCCTATTTGTGAGCACCACGCCACTCCTGCACATCACAGTTTTATGTGAAACTTTGCCAAGAAGGATGGGAAGGGGTGGAAGAGAGAGACAGGGCATGCATGAGTCAGGTGTTGAAGTATTCAAGGAAGGTGCAAGAGGAAGGTATAAAGAGAGGACATCACATCACACAAGCTCTCATTGAAAGAGGTATTACTGACTGATTGCATAAACCTGAGGTTCTCAAACTGTGGTTTGAGGACCCCTAGGGATCCCAAAGACCCTCGCAAGGGGTTCCTAAGATCAAAATTATTGTCATAATAATACAAAGACATTACTTCTCTGTTAAAATATGCCTCCCTTTTCCAACTACATAACTGTTGAAGGCCAGATTGTCTTTATATCCTTCAGCTAAAAGAGCATATCACAACAGATTGAACTCAGAAGCAGATAGGAGAATTCAGCTGTCTTCTATGAAACCAGTCATTAAAAATATTTGCAATAATATATAAAATAGAGCCTCTCTTCTCACCAAATGAATTTTTCTATAATACAGTTATTTTCCACAAAATAAAATGTTATTATGCAATGGGCTTGCTATTTTAAAATGAATTAATATATATTTTTAAATTTTATCAGTTTTAATTTTGAACACAGCAAATATTGATAGAAAAGACCCACATTATGGTGTTGAACTAGGTGGTTCCTAAGGTCCCTTTTGACTTATCATTGCCATATTCCAGATTAGGAAACTGAGGTTCAGAGAGGATTGCTGTCTCACCCAAAGTTACCCAGCTAGTAGTACCAGAATCAAGTCCCTAGACCAGATGTTTCAAACTTTTTGGTCTTAGGATCTCTTTAAACTCTTAAAATTATTGAGAACCTCTCTCGAAACTTTTGTATATATGGGTTATATCTATTGACATTTTCTGTATTAGAAATTAAAGCATCTTAATATTATTATGAAAATAATTTTGACCTTGTGAGTTCCATGAAGTCTCAGGGATCTCCTTTAGAACCCTTCTCTAGATATATTAATTCTGAATATTTCACTGTTAAAAAAAAGTCTGTCCAGATCCAAATCATACTGAGCTGAGTCAGTCTCCTCAACCATATTGGCCAAAGAAGAGAAATTTGCAGGAAGGATTCCCCGCTTTCCCAAAAGTAAAGAAACAAAGAATTATACAATATTTTACTTGAGACTTTCTGAACTTTGTTTACTGGGACAAGGATCTAAAATGAATTGGTTTACCACCAGACATGAATAAAGATTGTTTGCTTTTCAGCTGGTTGGTTATAAAACATGAAACAGGAATACTGCAATGAAATCCTTCCGAATTATCAATTTTCAGATAAGTACCATGTTATGATTATGGAAAGTATCATGGTGGTACTGAAAGTGTAAACACACCTGTCCTTTAGCACTTAACTGTAAAAGGCAGGTGTTAGCTTGGAAGGATTTTATATCTCAAGTCGAGCGGTGTCCATTGTGCTTTGTAAGTAGGCTCTTTGATAATGCATGCAGGAAATTGTTTTTATCATAATTGTGGGAGTACGTAAAAGTAGTAAGGTGGCACATGAGAGCCATGATGTGATTTCAAAGTAATGAGATGGGTTCGTAAGATGGTTAGATCCTAGAAGTTCTGTCTGTAGTCACTCTTACAATGCCCATATGGTAAATAGCACATTGGTAGATCCAGGAAAATATACAATATGAAAAAAAAGTAAATGTAATTTGATTTCATAATAGTAACAATAACAGCTAGCATTTATATAGAGCCTTAAGGTCTGTAAACACTTTACACATATTATCTCATCTCATTCTCACAACAACCCTGGGAGGTAGGTGCTATTATTATCTGCATTTAACAGAGGAGGAAATTGAAGTTTACGAGATTAAAAGAATTGCCCAGTATCATACAGCTAGGAAGTGTCTAAGATGGGATTTGAACTCAGGTCTTCCTGACTTTGGGTTCAGCGTTCTTTCCATTGAGTTGGCTAGCTGCCTCTTTATGTGGCTATTGACACCATTAAGAAAAATGGGGAGAAAGGGGAGAGAGAAAGAGCATGAGTCAGGCATTAAATAAAGCCTTCTAGGAAAGTAAGAGAAGAAGGGGAAAGGGTAATGAATAGATTGCAAACTTAACCAATGATTGTTTGAAGTGTTGGTAGGTCTGATGGCATGGATTTTAATAGAATATAAACTATTGATAGCTGGGTAGGTTTTTATATTTTCTTTGTAGCTGTAAGACTAGTACATATAGTACATTGTACACAGTAGGCACTTAATAAATAATCGATTAATTCAAATGATGAAAGTAGATAGAGGGCTAATCCATGGTTCTTGGTTGTTAGAAGTCTTTTTCTCCCATTCTTGGGATGTTCATGAAGTTCCACGGAGGCATGAGTTCCATATAAAGTCCAGTCTGTCCTTGGCTTCTGATGATCCAGAGATGATGCTTGGCACATTGTTGGGATGATGAAAAATCCAGCATATTCCAGACCTTTCAAAGGTGGAACAGTTTCCTCTGGTTGAAGGAGTAGGAAGGAAGAACTGGGCAAAACCTCTCTGTGGTGCCCTAGAAAACCATACTCCAGTTTCTGGAATAACTTTTCATGCTAGTTAATACAATGCTTTTATATAAGCCAACTGGAATGAACCTAGTTCACTTCATCAAATGACTTTCAAAGATTTTTTTTTGCAATTAGTCTGAGGTCTTTTGGTTGATTGAAGCATTTTCTTACCTACTTAAGATATCTAAATCTAAACACTGAAATGAGATAGTATGGTTTCAACCCTACTCTTACACTGGTTTGATGATGATTGTGCTCCTGTTAACTTCAATTACTGTGGAATGCATAATAGCCCTATAGTCTACCTCTCTCCTAGGTTGGATCATTCAGTTCAAATCAACAAATATTTACTCCCTGCCTACTCTTTGTAGGATGGGGATGTGTGAGATACAAAGTCAAGATAAGATATAATGTAGTACCCACCAGCATGGAATCATAAAATTCAGATTGAGGAGAGATGGAACCTTCATTGATGAGGAACTCATTACCTCTGGAGGAAACTCATTCTGTCTTAGAATTATTCTAGCTGGTAGGAACTTTTTCCATGCATTCAACCAAAATCTGGCATTTTATAGCTTCTACCCATAGATCCTACTTCTTCCCTTGAGGATCAGATTAAACAGGGTTAATTCCCTTTTCACATAGAGCTGACTTTTAAAACTTTTAGAACCATGTTTCCCTTTCCTGCCTTTCAATTCCTAGTTCCTTTCCTTGGTCAAGACACTCCCTTCTTTGGGTTATAGTTTCTTTATCTATGAAGCAAAGGGGTTGGACGATATAATGTCCAAGGTCTCTTCCAGGTATAGGTTCTATAATTCTTCAACCAGTCTTTGTATGGCATGGTTTAGAGCCTTGCACTGCTCTTACTGCCCTTTCCCAGGTGTGTGTTAACGTAACAGTGGGACGTGGAGTAAGAAGAGACCTAGGTTCAAACCTACCTCCAATGCACACTACATAATTGTAGATCAATTGCCTAGCTTCTCTGAACTTCAGTCTCTTCATCTGTAAAATGGGGATAATAATACCTGTAGCACAAGTTTCTTGGTGAGGACCAAATGAGATGGTTATGTAACACACATGCTTTCCAAACATCAGTCATTGCTAATGATAAAAAGTGGTCTTTGTACTACTCCAGGCATGAGCAATATATAAAACAATGCTCCAGGTACTATTTGACCAGGGTAGGATATAGTAAGGCTGTTAACTCACTGGTTCAGGAAACCATGCTTCTAGTAATGTCATCTGGGAGCCCATGGGCTTTTTTTGGCTGCCATGCCACCCTGTTGGCTCATGTGGAGCTTGCAGTCCACTGAGACCCCCAGGTCCTTTTCTCACAATTTCTTCTCCTAGTGTGTTTTTTCAAATGATTTTTTGATAGCACAGTGAAGGACTTTACATTGATCATTATTAAATCACATCTTTAGAGGTATTATGTCATTATGGATAGAGAGCTAGCCTTAGAACCAGGTTTAAGACCCACCTTGGACATGACCTTGCACTAATCACTTCACTTCTCATGAAGGTCTAGGCAACTTCTTAAGAGTTGTTTGTCCTTTGTTCTTGAAGAGGATCAATGACATCACAAGGGTCATGTCTTGACTTGTACATGAATTGGATTTAAGTGAGGCAGAGCTTTGATACTAGCAAGGTGCTGACCAGCATTGGGAATGGGGGTTCTCTCATGTAGGAGTTCCCCGTGATGATGAAGTAGCAGGTCTTGGTCCCTATTTCATCTTACTGGATTTGGCCCATCTTGTCAGTCTTTTAGCTCTTAATTCTATTATTCAATTTATTCAGCATCCCTTTGTGTCATATGCGAAGTTGAGAAACCTATCTTCACTAAATTTTGGATAAAAATGTTGAGTAGAGAAGAGCCAGAAGAAGAGAAGAGCCAGAAGAAGAGAAGAGCCTACAAGGTCCAATTTTCATTCTCTCTCCATGTTGACTTTGATCACTTAAGACACTATATGTTCAAGGTATTCGATTAGTTCTGTAAACAAACAGTGGTCCAATTTTCCAGTTCACAGTTTTCCATCTTATCCACAAGGACATCTTATAACAGTCAAATATCTTGCTAAAGTTTGTATAAGCCACACACCCAGAATTCCATTGTTCTACCTGCTTACTAACTGTCAAAAAGGGAGATGACTGAGTTCTAGGTCCTCCTGAATTCATGTTGGCTTGTAGTAATCTCAGGTTCCCTTAGAGTCTGGTAAGGGAATATAACACATGCAAGTGTTAATCACTTTTCCCAGAAAGAAAAAAACACCTTGATCCATAATCTAGTCAGGAGTGGAGAGGTGGAATGTAAATTGTATTTGCATTAAAACTTTAATAATGCCAACGAAAACCATAGAAATCTCTGCTACAAGTTCAAAATAATTTGTTTCTTGGTGGGTGAGATACTGAAAATGTTTTGCAGGCTTTGTGTCCTGAAATGTTCATGCATCCCTGAACCTACTGGTTTGTGCTGCATTTGACAGGAAGTGGAAATATCAAAATAAATAAGATTCATCTCATGGCGTTTGCAGGCTTAACTGAATGCAGGAAGTACTGGAAATCTTGCAAGACTCTGTTCCTTCAAGATCCCTAGCCTGGTTTCCAGAGCAAAAAAAAAATGCTTTAATTTTTTGATTAGTACCTAAAATCAGCTCTTTTTTTTTTTTTCAGTTTGACTGTCACTGGAGCTCTGCATGAGATCCTGCTTTCGGCTTATTCAAAGCTTTTTGACACAACACAAGTTTCACATAAAGTGTCTTTAGCATCAGTTTTGTTTTCTTGTTTTCACACTTTTTATCTGTATGGGTTATGACAATTTAGTGGAGTAATTATATCCAAACTTTAAATGGCTTAAAATGAAAATCAGAGAAGCATTTAAACAGATCATAAACTTTTTGTTTGAAGCATCTGATTGTGTGTACTTTAAATCCTTTTTTTTTTCATGAATAAAGGTGAACTGGAACATTGAAAACTTGGTATAATAAGTATATCTACCTATTTAAAATCCTTTTCCAAAATTCCTTTACTTTTTTCTAACTTATTAATAAAAGTTCAAAACTGATGATTTATTGTTTTTTAAATTAATTTACTTGTAGTTTGCAACATTAACTTCCACAAGATTTTTACTTCCAAATTTTCTCCCCATCTTTCCCCTACCCCCACCCCAAGCTAGGGTGCATTCTGATTATCCCTTCCCTCAATCTGCCCTCCCTTCTATCACCTCCCACCCTTCTCTTATCTCCTTCCCTTCTATTTTTCTGTAGGGCAAGATAGATTTCTATACACCATTGCCTCTATATCTTATTTCCCAGTTACATGTAAAAACATTTTTTAACCTTCATTTTTAAAACTTTGAGTTCCATATTTTCTCTCTTCTTTCCTCCCCACCCACCCTCATTGAGAAGGCAAACAATTTGATATAGGTTATACATGTGTATTCATGCAAAATACTTCCATAACAGTCATGTTGTGAAAGTCTAACTTTCCCCCCATCCTATCCTTCCCTCCATTTATTCAATTCTCTCCTTTGACCCTGTCTCTCCTCAAAAGTGTTTGCTTCTGATTACCTCCTTCTCCCATTTTCCCTCCCTTCTATTTATCTCCCCCCCCCTTTCTTATTCTCTTCCCCTCTACTTTCCTGTAGGGTAAGATAAATTTCCACACCCAATTGAGTATGTATGTTATTCCCTCTTTAAGCCAAACCAACGAGGGTAAGGTTCACTCATTCTCTCTCACCTCCCCCGCTTCCCTCCATTGTAAAAGCTTTTACTTGCCTCTTTTATGTGAGATAGTTTACCCCATTCTACCTTTCCCTTTCTCCTTCTTTTAGTACATTCCTCTCTCACCCCTTAATTTTATTTTTTTGATATTATCTCTTCATATTTAACCCTATGCTCTCCATATATGTACATATACATATATGTATATATGTATGTGGGTGGGTGTGTTTAAATATTTATATTCCCTCCAACTACCCTACTACTGAGAAAAGTCTCATGAGTTACAAATATCATCTTTCCATATAGGAATGTAAACAGCTCAACTTTAATAAGTTCCTTATGATTTTTCTTTCCTGTTTACTTTTTCATGCTTTTGATTCTTGTATCTGAAAGTCAAATTTTCTATTCAACTCTCTGGTCTTTTTTCTTTTTTTATCAAGAATGCTTGAAAATCCTCTATTTCACTGAATGTCCATTCCCCCCCTCCCCGAAGTATTATACTCAATTTTGCTGGGTAGGTGATTCTTGGTTTTAATCTTAGTTTCTTTGACTTCTGGAATATTATATTCTAAGCCCTCTGATCCCTTAATGTAGAAGCTACTAAATCTTGTGTTATCCTGATTGTGTTCCCACAATACTTGCATTGTTTCTTTCTGAATGCTTACAATATTTTCTTCTTGACCTAGGAGCTCTAGAATTTGGCCACAATATTCCTAGGACTTTTCCTTTTGGGATTTTTTTCAGGAGGTGATCGGTAGATTCTTTCAGTATATATTTTTCCCTCTGGTTTTAGAATATCAGGGTAGTTTTTCTTGATAATTTCTTAAAAGATGATGTCTAGGCTCCTTTTTTTGATCGTGGCTTTTAGGTAGTTCAATAATTTTTAAATTCTCTCTCCGAGATCTATTTTCCAGGTCAATTGTTTTTTCAATGAGATGTTTCACATTGTCTTCTATTTTTTTCATTCTTTGGTTTTGTTTTACAATTTCTTGATTTCTCATAAGGTCATTAACTTCTATTTGCTCCATTCTCATTTTTAAGCAATTATTTTCTTCAGCGAGCTTTTGGACATCCTTTTCCATCTGGCCAATTCTTCTTTTTAAGGAATTCTTCTCCTCATTGGCTTTTTGGACCTCTTTTGCCATTTGGGTTAGTCTATTTTTTAAGGTGTTATTTTCTTCAACATTTTTTGGGTCTCCTTTAGCAAGTTGTTGACTTGTTTTTCATGATTTTCTTGTATCACTCTCATTTCTCCTCCTGATTTCTCCTCTACTTCTCTTACTTGATTTTCAAAATCTTTTTTGAGCCCTTCCATGGCCTGAGACCAATTAATATTTTTCTTGGAGCTTTGGATGTAGGAGCTTTGACTTTTTTGTCTTCTTCTGGTTGTATGTTTTGATCTTCCTTGTCACCAAAGTAAGATTCTATAATTTTATCTTTTTCTACTGTTTGCTCATTTTCCAAGCCAATTACTTGACTTTTTAGTTCTTTGTTAAGGTAGTTCTTTGCTTCCAGTGTGGAGGGTGCACTGTCCCAAGCTTCAGGGGTTTTGTGCAGTTGTTTTCAGAGATATTTCTAGGGACCTGTAAATTTTCAGTTCTTATAAGGTTGTATGATCAAAGGAGAGGTGTTTACTCCTCTCCTGGTCTGTACTCCTGTCTGTGAGTGATCACAAGCACTATTTTCTGCCTTGCTACTGTGAGGAGGATTCCCTCTCTATCATAGTCACAAGCTCTGGAGGTGCCAGCACTCCTCCTTGCTCCAGGCCCGCCTCCTAGGACTGTGACCCAGATCCAAGCACAAGCAAAGCAAGAGAGTCCTGCCTCAGTGCCACCAAAGAGATCCCTGCAATCCATCACTGATCAGTCACTGGATCCCCCACCTTCTGTGGGCCAAGAGCTCCAGAAGCAAGCACTGCTGCTTCTGCCACCACCACCCTGGGGCTGGGGCTGGATGGTGCTTCTCTCTCACCTAGGTCCCAGAGACCTTTCCTACTGTCCTTCTAAATTGTCTTTGGAATTTCTAGGTGGAGAAGTCTGGAAACTGCCACATATGCCAGTGATTCAGTCCAGGTTTGCTAGGGTCCCATCTATGCTGGCAGAGCACTTCTCTCTCAGACTGGTGCAACAGACCTTTCCTGTCTGCCTTCTACGTTGTCTTGGGCTTGAAATTGGTTTCACTTTGTCATTTTGTGGGTTCTGTTGCTCTAAAATTTGTGTAGATTCATTTTTATAGACGATATAATGATATCATATATAATATATGTATGTTAGATATGGATGGGTTTGGGGGAGAGCTCAAAGCAAGTCCCTGCTTTTACTCTGCAACTTGGCTCTACCCCTAGGCACCTCCTCCCCTTCCACTCCTACCATTTCCAAACTTCCTGCTTCCCTCCCCCCATTTAATTTTGTTGAGGCAATGTGAGGTAATGAATAGACCACTGGATTTGGAATTAGAAGACCTGGGTTGGAATCTTTACTTTGTTCCTTAGTAACTTATGTGACTTGAGTGAGTGACTCAGCCTATCTGAGTCTTAGCTCTCTCATCTGTAAAGTGACAGTTGTTAGACCCAATAATCTGAAAGGTTCCCTAGTTATCCAGCTTTAAATCCCATTATTCTAGTCTTAGAGGTACCTGGTAGGTATGGTCTTTACTTATACCACCCAGGAGAAGCCGTATAAAAATGTTATTGGAAAGACATATGATCAGAAAAAAATGGTAGCCAGTCATATAATGAGGACAAGGGAAAGCTTGGAAAGTCTGGGGCAGTGCTTATACCATTGATTCAGTAACAAGAGAACTAGAAAAAAAGCTGCCAGTGGGTGTAAGCTGCCACATTGGGTGGAAGATTTATGTGAGTATTTGGTCAAAAGTTGCACAAGACAGTTACAGATGAATGAGTTTTGACCTGCACAGGAGGGAGTATACACTCTCATAATGTCATAGATCAATGAAATATCAAAATGTGAGTGTTGTTATCAAAGAGATTTGAAAGCTGGATGACTAGGCTTTAAGACAATCATATAACCTTAGGGAAATTGTCATAGAATTTTCTCTTCTGGAATCCCCAAAAGACAAATCCTTAGAATAATAAATGTGGTATATATAGATTGAGAGGATATGGAGAGACAGTTCTGTTAGCCAGAACTCAAATGAGAAAGAAATTGGTCCAGTCATTTTGAAAAGCAATTTGGAATTATGCTATGAAAGCAACTAAAATGTCCATACCGTTTCCTCCAGATATCCCACTGCTAGAGATTTATCTCAAAGGAGGCTAAAAAGAAAGTCTCCACCCACATACTCCAAAATATCCATTGCAGCATTTTTTTTTTTGTAGTGACAAAGAACTGGAAACAAGATGGCTGCCCGTTAATTGGGGGAATGGATGAACAAGGTTCAATATATGAATATAATGAAATATTATGCCATAGGGAACAATAAATATGTTGAATACAGAAAAGTAGGGGAAGACTCAGATGAAGTGATAAAAAGTGAAAGAAGCAGAACTAGGAAAACAATTTACACAATGGCTACAACAATGTAAACGAAAAGAAGAACAATAACAACACATTAGAAATTGATTGCTGTGATATCATAATGACCATGACTGGTCCCAAGGAAGACATATGAGAAGGCATCTTCTTCCCTCCCTTCTTTGTAGAGGTAGATATGATACAGGTGGAATGCTCCATTATTATGTCCAACTCAGTTAATATGTCGGTTAGTTTTGCTGAACTGTTTCTTTTTCTCATTAAAAGAATTCTTTATTATAATGGATGGCTCTGTGGATCAAGGAGTGCTATATTGAAAAAAATGAAGGTAATATAAAAAAACAAAAGACGATATTTTTTTAATTAGAAAGATTACACTAGAGAAAAATTGTGTGTAGGTATAAATTCAATAACAAGCATAATTTTGAAAAACCAGTTCCTAAATGATAAATTAATTTTCAGGAACATTTCTGAGGTATAGGTTACTGTGAGGGTCAAAAGATGATGTATTCAAAACACTCCACAAACTTTGAAGCACAGATAAATGCCAGCTATGATGATCATGCTGATGAAGATGGAGACATTGTCATTTCAATGTGAAAGATGCCTTTCTGCTGATAGCAAGCCATTGCATCGTGTGCCTTGCTGTTCCTATCATGAATGATTCAGTTCTTAACATCCTGTAGCCATTTCCTTTGCAATCAGACACTCCCAGAATCCTATGTATGGCTTTCCTCACTTCTTGACAGGTCCCCAAATATTGCAGTTTCTTCCACTTTATTTTGTTCTAACAATAAATAATGTCTGCCCTCCCCAATCATTCATCTTTTTCCTGGTACAAAGCATTTGCAGTAGTAAATGTGGGCTACCAAGTCATCCTTACCTCGGAGAGCCCTCCTGATTTTTTATGTGCTCAGAATTTTCAGGGCTTTGGATTTAAGCTGTTCCCAAGTTTTGTCTCAGAGACCAATTGTGTTTGACATTGTGAATGAAATCCATTTGTTTATGTCTGAAGTATGTTTCAAAATACATTCTGTACTTTCTCTTCTTTGCCTTGCATTATGAAAAATAGAGCATTCCATTAACACAGTCCTTCCAGGGAAAAGAATATTGGTGATTTGATTCTAGTTTTCAGAGAAGGAGATGAGAAGTAACAAGTAAGATCCCAAGTAGGAAGTGAATTGTTATTGATGTGGGAGTCATTCTTGAATCAATTATTTTGGTATAGTAAGGCCATTGACTTGATAAAGGAAAGATAAAAATCAATGTAAAGCTAGAAGAGAAGGGCAAAATGAGAGGGAAAAAAAGGCCAGGGTGTGTAATTAAAAAAATTAAAACTGACCTATTTAAATTATTGTTGTCAAAAATGAGAATGGAGGAAAGACATTGACATGAGCTATAACACAGATTATAAGTTTCGCACTGAAGTTTAGTCAGTGAACATAGACTTCCATAAGGAGGTGACCAAAAGACCCTAAAAACTACATTAATTAGCAATTATTTGATCTCCTTGCCAAGTGCGGAAATATGGAAATGAAGAACAACTCCAATTTAGAATAGACAGTTATTTGTGAACTCTTACTAGGAAGGATGATGGAAGATTATGAATCTCCTTTCTGGTGTTCAGAGTCCTACATATTGGCCCCCACAAACTTTTCTAATCTTCTTACACCTTACACTCCATCATATATTATATGATCCAGTGATGTTGGCCTCCTTGCTTCCTTAAACAAGATGCTCCATCTCCCAACTCTGGGCATTTTTGCTGTCTTTTCCCCATCCTTGGAATGCTCGACCTCCTCATTTCTGTCTCCTGGATTCCTTAGCTTCTTTCTTTTTTTTCAATTCTAAGCCAATATCCCACCATCTACAAGAAACCTTTCCTGGTGCCTCTTAATGTTAGTGTCTTTCCTGTATTGATTATCACCAATTTATCCTGTAACTATCTTGTTTGTGTGCAGTTGTTTGCATGTTGTCTCTGCTACTAGCTTGTGAGTACTTTGAGAGCAAAGGCTTTTTTTTCTTCCTTTTTTTTTTGTTTCCCCACAAAGTAGGCCTGGAATACAACAGGCACTTAATCATTTTTATTGACTTATTGATTGACACAGTTAATATATGTTAAAGGCAAGACTTGAGCCCAGGTCTTCCCAAGTCTAAGTTTGCTCTCTATCTACTATCTATGTTGTTTTATTATTCATGTAATTGCTTGTCATAGTCTAGACAAAAGTTATTTCCATCTACTTGCTTTTTTTCTGTTTTGATTATTAAGTTAAATTCTTTTTTTTTTTGGAGGGGGGAAGGCAAGGCAGTTGGGGTTAAGTGACTTGCCCAAGGTCACATAGCTAGTAAATGTCAAGTGTCTGAGGCCAGATTTGAACAAATTTCCTCTTGACTCCAGAGCCAGAGTTTTGAACAAATTTCCTCTTGACTCATTGAGCCACCTAGCTGTCCCAGTTAAATTCTTTAAAAAATATATTTTTTTAATTATTTTATTTTTAATTTATGGAATAAAACAAGCATTTACATAACATAGTATAATAAAAAGATGATTACACATGAAACAGCAAATCTATTCCTCTTAAGCATAAAATAAAGTTACCATTATAACTTAATGTGAACAGTTACCCCTAGAGATGGCACTATTAGACACAGATATGTGCATGTGTGTATGTGTGCATGTGTGTATATGTACCCCCCACATATATGTAAAATAATTCTATACGTACTTATATTTACCAGTTCTTTCTGTGGATGCACATAGTGTCCTCCTTCATAGGTCTTTTGTAATTAATTTGGGTATTTATACAAGTCAAAAGGATAGTTGTTCAAAATTGTTCTTAAAACAATATTGCTGTTACTGTATATAACATTGTCTTGGCTAAATTCTTTCTAAATCCAAAGTTTCCCTGAAATAAAACTTCATTCTAAAAATATAAATATTCAACTGGCAGAAAGATATGTAGAGGGTATGAGTGCTCTGCATCCCATTACAAATAGAGAATTGTGAGGGAGAAATAGACTAAGCAATTTGATTAAAGGAATACAGGAGAGAAAGGGGTAATGTGGCAAAAGGGAGGGATGACTGATGTATGCAGCCTATGCGCTCCATTAGCACTCTTACAAAGTCAAGAGAAAGCGAAGAAGACCCCTGACACATTAAATGATTTTAACTTCCATGGTGAACTCCTGGGAGGACGATGGTGAATGCAGGACGAGGAGGCATGGATGGGTTGGAAGAACAACCCACATTTGACGAAATCACACATCCGTTTGAGGATCTTTATCATCTGTTGAAAAGATCACTTTGGCTTTTCTTTTCAGGAACCAGTCAACTTTATGGAAACCTATCCAGAAGCTCTTTGGAAATATTGTGTGTGTGTTAGGAACTTGATTTCCTCAGCCTGGCATTAGGGCTAGGACCATCAGGACATGTGGAAATCCTCAGAAGCAGATTAGGATGTCATTTAAATCAATTATCGTATACCACGTGAGTGGGGTTTGGAAGATGTAATTTATGAAATATATGCTCCTGAAAGAGCAGAGTCACACAGTCTGGAAGGCTTCATGATACATTCAATGCCCATATAAAGTCTAGAATGTGGCCATTCCATTCTCCTCTCTCCAGATTTAGACCAGTTTGTACTGCTTTCAATTTGGTATACATGACAACTTCCCAGAGTTGGCCTGATGGGTTGGGGATCAGCCAGAGGAACTGGGAGTATCAGTTGAAGAGAATGATTGTCCTGAGAGCCCTGTGTCTTAGCAGAGACTCCTCCCATTTGTTCTCTTTTCTGAGAAGAAAACTGGCATTCCATCATTGGGAAATCCATGAGCTTTTAGGGGAGGATGACTTCAGTGATTGGGTAGGTGGGTGGCACAGTGGATAGAATGACAAGCTTGGAGTCAGGAAGACTCATCTTCATTAGTTCAAATCTGACCCCAGACACTTATTACCTGTGTGACCCTGAGCAAGTTACTTAACCCTGTTTGCCTCAGTTTACTCATCTGTAAAATGAGCTGCAGAAAGAAATGGTAAACCACTCCAGTATCTTTGCCAAGAAAACTTAAATGAGGTCACGAAGAGTTGGACACGACTAGACAACAATAATGACCTCAGTGAATTTCTGGTGTGCTTTCTTTTCAAATTTGGAAAAACGTGACTTTCTGTGTTCTAAGCCCCTATCATGCATTCTTTGACTTAGTTATACATGCCTTTGGGAAGCCCAGACAATTGAATTTTAAAGAGCTATACTCAGATATCTCTGGTGGGTGGCAGCCATCCAAATTCTAGGCACAGTGTATAGGAAGAAATAAATAGCCTCTTGAGAAGTAACCTTGCAAACACAAACCTTCCAAGTGACAGCAAATGTCATAGCACTTTACCAAGGTCAATAATTCAGCCAGGAGAGCAGCCAAAGTCAATTCCAATCTCATGAGCTGAGAGACAATGCAAGTTGTTAAACTAAATTCAGATTAGAGCACTTGTCTGGTTGATGATTAAATTCAAAAGCAATGTAGACACAAACCATGGTTAGTTCATTTCATAAACTGGTTAAAACCATTTTTTATTAAGGTTCATTTGTATTCTTGAAAAAGGCTCTAGAATTATTTGTTGATTTTTTTTTACATCACTGTCAGTTTCTGATAACTCCCTGACCCAATAGATGCCTCTGTTGCATAAAAATAAACAGTTAAGCAAAACAAATGGACATATACATGGGTCACATTTGCTGGCATATTCAGCATTTCACATCTGTAGTCTGTTGCTGTTTAGTTATGTCTGACTCTTCATTACCCCACTGGGGGTTTTCTTGGCAAAAATACTGGAGGAGTTTGCCATTTATTTCTCCAGCTCATTTTATAGATAAGGAAACTGGGGCAAACAGGGTTAAGTGACTTGCCCAGGGTTGCACAGTTAGTAAGTATGTGAGGTTGGATTTGAACTCAGGTCTTCCTGACTCCAGGTCCTTTATCCACAGCACTACCTAGTTGCCCTTGCTGTAACCTACCACTTTTCTATTAAGAAGTGGGGGGGGGGGGGGGGATATTTTTCATTAGTCCTCTCAAATCAAGATTGGTTGTCCACATTAATTGTTGTTTTCTTTTACATTGTTGTGGTCACTTTGCATTTTTTTCTCATGGTCCTGTCTTCTTAGCTTTGTATCATGTTAGCACAAATCTACCCAACTTTCTCTGAATTCCTCACATTTACTGTTTATTAGGGACAGGGAATGAAACTATAATTTCACTGGTTTAGGGCTCTCCCAAGTTAAAAATCTTCCCCTATCAATGTTTGTCAGCATCTTCTGTGCAACTTACAGCTTTAACAGCCATTTCAAAGGACTTGCCCAAAGTCACATAGACATGGGATAGAGGTAGGACTTGACCCAGTGTCTTCCTTACTTGGAGATCAGCTCTCTCTACTCTTTGCTACTTCTCACTGTTTATTATGGCACGATAATGTATTTATGCACATGCCAAAATTTATTCAGCTATTCCCCAATTTATAGATACTCACTTTGTTGGACCAATTTACAAATATCTTACAGTGTTAGTTTTTGAATGAGCAAACAAAACTAAACTAAAAATAAATGCTGACATTTTTATAGAATTTTAAAGCTTACAAAAAAAAACTATATACATACATATGTAAAATTGTGTTTGAGCCTCACAATAAGTCTGTGAGGTATTATCAACTCCATTTTACAGATGAGAAAACTAAGGCTCTAAGACAGTTTAGGAGATTTAAATAGGGATGCTTAGATTGGAGAAGAAGATATTTTGAAGGGAACACATTAGTTTGCATTAAGTATTCGAAAAACTTTTGAAGAAGGCTTAGAGTTTTTCTGGTTGTCCAAAGGACAGAATTAGTAACAATTAACAGAAATTACTGTGAGGCAGTAAATTAAGGTTTGATGTTTCTGATAATTAGAATTGTCCCAAAGTAGACAACTGTATGTAGAGAATATTTATAGGAGGTATTCTGGGGGCGAATATGACAGAGAACCTTTAGGTGGTTTTGTTTTGTTTTGATAGTCTCAGAAGAAGATAAAAAAGGGGAGTCAAGAGGTTGCATTGGGGATGAAAGGAAGAGGAAGGGGAAAGAAGTCACTATGGAATGATAGAAGGGCAAAAGATAAAGAGGAGGGCGAAAGGGAGAGGGAAACAGGCATTTCATGAGTTTCACTTTCTTTTGAACTGGATAAAGAAAAGCAAATACAATTATAGCCCCCTCCTCTCTCTCACACACACACACATCAAGATCTCTGTAAAGAAGTAAATTAAATTTATGAGGGAAATAGGTATTGGGAAGATTGAGGGGGAGAAAGGAGTTTAAGAAGGAAGGAAGTATAGGTGAATGAATAGTCATAAAGAAAACTAATTCAAATGTGAAATAAAGAAATGTGAAGCAGGGAAAGGGAAGAATAAAAACCTGGTGTCAGGGGTTTGGCATAATAGAGAAGAGCAGCTGCAACCAAATAGAAGCAGGGCATTTTATTTATCAACATGTTTAAGGCAACCTCCCTCTCTTTCACCTTTTTTTTTTTTGTAAAGAGAGAAAAATATTAGAGGACAGGATGGAGTAAAATACACAATTGACAACATAACCATGAATGTGAAGGGGATCAACCCACCCATAAAACAAAAGAGTATACCATAATGGATTAGAAAACAATTAAACAATATGTTGTTTACAAACTGCCTGAGCAGAATCACATAGAATAAAAATTAGGTGCTAGAGCAAAATCTATTATGCTTCACTTGAATGGAAAAAAGCAAAGGTAACAAAAGAAGATAAGCAGAGACATTATATTATGTTTAATTATAATAAATTAATATCACTACTAGATATATGTGCACCAACTAGTAGCACACCTAAATACTTAAGGGAAATGTTAATCGAATTAGAGGAAGAAATAGCTAGGAAAACTATGATAAGTGGAGGATTTCAACGTAACTCTTTTAAACCTAGACAAATCTAATCAAAAAATAAAAGAAGAAAGACATTAAGAACCTTAATAGTACTTATTAAAAATGATAGCAGTCCAGGAATTACTGAAGAAAGAACTTACATATTTCTATGCATGGCACCTAAAATAAATTATCAGAAAATATTTGCTCAATTATATGATAATAAAGCCAATATTTAAAAAAAATAAATGAACACTCACAAAAAATAAAATGCCAAGATTAATAAAAGAAGAAATTGATTTTTTAAATAACCCAATATAAGAAAAAGAAATCTAACAAGTTGTAAATGAACTCCCAAAGGAGAAAAAACTATAAGATCAGATGATTTCTCAGTGAATTCTATCAAACATTCAAAGAACAATTATTTCCAACAATACACAAACTATTTTCAATAATAGGAAAAGAAGGTACCCTTCCAATCTCTTTTTATAATACAGATATGGTCTTAATACCTAAATCATGGAGAGACAAAGCAGAGAAAGAAAATCAAAGACCACTATCCCTAATGAACACTGGCATAAACTTTAATATAAAATGGTTACAGCACAACAGAAAATTTCTATGCTATGACTAGATTGAATTTATATTAGAAATTCAGAGTTAGTTCAGCATAAGGATGACTATCAGCATAATAAATCATATTGTAACATAAATAAAAACCATGGGCTACATTAATAAATACTGAAAAGGCTTTTGACAAAGTCCAATACCCATTTCTGCTAAAAACATCAAAAAGCATAGGAATAAATGGAATTTCCTTGATATAGTAAATAATTTCTATTTTAAAGCAAAAGTAAACTTTAGAGGCTTTCTTAATAAGATCAGGTGTAAAGCAAATAGACCCATTATTACCACTACTCTTCAACCTAGTCCTAGAAATGCTAGCTATAGCAATAACACAAGAAAGTTAAGTGAATAAGCACAAGCAAAGAGGAAACGAAATTATCACTTTCTTCAAGTGATATTATGATTTGTTTAGAAAATCCTAAAAATGCAACCAAAAATTAGTCAAAATAACTAGCAACTTCAGCAAAGCTATAGAATATAAAATAAACCATCAACTTTCCTGTATCTTGCCAACAAAACTCAGCAGAAAGAGATAGAAAGAGAAATTCCATTCAAAAAAGCTACAGAAGGTACAAAATATTTGGGAGTGTATCTACTATGGTACATCCAGAAACTGTACAAATCCAACAATAAAACACTCCTTGCAGGAATGAAGACAGACCTAAATCATCAGAGAAATGATCATTGCTCATGGGTAGAGGCAATGGGAGAGAAACATAATGAATGCTTGGAAAATAAGTAAAAAAAATTGTTTTTAAGGAACTTTGATCAGATATGAGTTGGATCAGATGTCCTCTGAGGTAGTTTCTAGCTCTTAGATTCTATGATTCTGTGACTCACTCCTGGTCACATAACTAGTAAATGTCATGACAGAAATTTGAACTTAACTTCCTTCTGCTCCAAAGTCTGACACTTTTCCAATATATCACTCTACTTATTCACTAATATTGAACAAGAGATGCAGTCTATTATTATTCAAAACTCTTGAACTGTCTTTGAGCTGAATTTACCTCTTTCCACAGGAAGAATTCCTTAGTAGACCACATTTGGGGAGAGTTTGGCTATTGATTATGTAGGAAACTTTCATCATATTTTTTTTCTTTTCTCTCTTTGATTGACCATAATTGCTACCGCTATTCCATGGTCAAAATCTCTGAGAAGAAGTGCTTTTTTACCTTCTGAGAAGACATGTCCAGAGAAGATCTCCAAAGAACTCTTCCTGGGCTTATGGTCTGATCTAGGACTCCCCCAGCAGCAGGCATTCAAGTACTGGGTTACTTGGCTTACCACAAAGAAACCTAAATATTTCCTGAAATTCTTGGGAATTTAAAGTTTTTTTTTCCTTTTTAAAATAGGATCTCTGCACAACCTTCCTTTATTTTAGCGGGGGGAGGGGGAGAGAGAGAGAAAGAGAGGGAAGAGAAGAGAGAGAGAGAGAGATTGAAAGACCCCTTCTAAAAAATTAGTTATCTGAATTGGACTGTTCTCAGAGCTGATGTTGCACTTTAAGTTGGGAGGAAAGGGTAAGAGAAGCTGGGGAGAAATATTTTATAATTCTAGGTATCTATGGCTTTAAGTCGTAGACTTTATTCATGCTTCTGAGGATGAGTGAGTTATGGAATGGTTTCGATAATTTTGAGACATTCAAAGTTGATGCAGTGCAAAGATAAAAGTCAGAAAATTACTCTGAGAAGGTAACAGGGTTATAAACTCGTCAGAGAGTGCCCTAGACTTTAAGATACAATTAGGTATCTCTAGATAATTTATATGTGTGTGTGTGTGTGTGTGTGTAAGTATGTCTATATATCTTCCAATAACCAATGCATTCATCTCAATTTCCCTTTATGTCTAGAAGTGGGTGGCAAATGCAAGGGAGGGATTGTGAGAAGTCTCTGGAATATGGGCACTTTTGAAGGTGAATAGAGAAGGAGATAGGAGTAAATGATGATACTCTTGCAGGGATTGTGTCAATTTCCTTCCGACAAACTTGGTGGGACTTAAGTGACCAGGCAGTTTACCTGCTGTGAGGAAACTGCTTGCAAAAGACAGAAATACAAATTAAATGCATATACTGAGAAAGCTAGAGATCTTGGAACAGAATTATCTGGAAGCAGGACTCATAAGAGGCACTGCTTTTTTGTTCAGCCACTTTTTCTGTTCTTTGAGAGATATGCTAGAGTCTTTTGGGCTCCCGCATCACATTCACAGGCTGGGCACTGATCTACCATTGAAGTTTACCTGTGTGGCATACTTCATCATCTACTAGAATTGGAGTCAGGAAGCCCTGTGTTCAAATGCAGCCCCTATAATTTATTTATCTCTGTGACCCTGGGAGAGCTACTCACCTTGTCTCAAATTCAAATTCCTCCATTATAAAATGGGGATAATCAAATCTGTTGTGTCTAACTAAGAGTAATGTTGTGAGGCTTAATTTATGTGTAGTACTTTGCCAAATCTAAAGCACTATGTGTCAGTCATTACATTATTAATATAAAAAATAAGTGATATTATTAGCTATAAGTGAACAAGCCCTGACCAAAGGCTCCTGTGAGATCCCTGTTGGGAACTGTTGGGGGTGGGGGAACGTAGCTTCTAGGTTTTTTTGGTCTGCTTACCATTGATGAACTGATATGGGGTCTGAAGGAGGATCATGTTGGGTTGGTGAATGCATGAATGCTGGCTGTATTGCTTCTAACTCGTTCTAATTCATTTCTACTGTTTTGATTTAAAGGTCTATATATAAATATGTTTGTGTATGAAAATTTACCAAAAAACAGCGGAGGACAGGATGAAGCAGAGGAGTTTTCCTAAAATGGATGAAGACTAGGAACATATTTATGTGACTGATGGATAATTTACATCTAGATTTCTGAGAACAGTGACACCACCCACAAAGGGGTGGAACCAAGGAGTGAGTGGCATTCAGCTGTCTGAGATCCAAGAGAGAGAATAACAGGGGATTGGCAATTGCCCCAGAGCCCTTTCTGATATAGGATGTAATGAATGACAGGTGGGGCTGAGTATTTGAGTAATGGTGCTTAATGCCAAATAGGGTCAAGCCCTGGTCACTATGTTTCCTTTCCCTCTCCCCCTCCATTAATATGCAACCCTTGGATCAAAAGTTCATTTGCATGGGACTCTTCTCATTCCTGGAGGTTGATTGATCAATCCTCTGTGTCTGAGTGTGGGGTAGAGTTGATGAAAGCTACAGAGAAGTCCTGGTCTTTTGGCTTCCAATTTTAAGAGAAAAGTCACCCTGCACTCATTTTTTTTTCCAGAGAGAAAGTTATTGGGAAGAAGTCAACATATAAAGGAGCCAGCAATTTCTATTACAGCCTTAACCCTAGTTTACTGCACTAGAGACTTTGGGAAATTTGCCCTTAGGTGAGATGAGAATCTCTCTCTCTTGACTAAGCTGAGTTATCTCACACTCAATGGGAAGACTCATTCATTCTGCATTGTCTGGTAAATATTCTCTTATATATCCTTTCTCTGATTTCTGTTTTGCTTGGATAAATGGGTTTATTTGCTATTTACTATGTGTGTTCATTGTAGAACTGGAATCTGGTGGAAAAGGAGTCAAGCCTTGTATATATAGCTTGGGGTACTCCTTCCCCCAGGAAGGGTTAGGGATCAGAAACACTGCTTGAACCTAAAAATTATTTTCCTTGGACTAACAAACTAACAATATTTAAGGGAGTGGATAGTTATAATTCTAACTTGTTTCCATTTTTCTCTGAGGATAACAGAGTGGTCATCCTCAGGTCTTAACCTCCTGCTTCTTCTCCTGGAAGGAATTAAAATCTCCCTTGGAGAAGGAGACTTTAGAGATAAATATTTTTGCTTCCTTGCAAGCCACATCTACACAGACATATGAAGATACACATAACCCGTCTGGGCAAAATACAGCACATAGTGTAGTACACATACACCTTGGACGTGTATGTAGATATATACATATATCCATATCTATATGGTATAAGATACAGACATACTTCTACTCAAGTATTACTCTGATGTCTCATAGTAAGATGGAGGTCTATATGGGTTCTCAAAGGTAATGCCAAAGGAGAGTTAGTGTGGACATGTCAAATATCAGAAAAGCTTCCGGTACATACCCATAAATTGTGCTTCTGATTCAAAGTACCCATGTTTCTAGGATGATACATTTTTCATCTATGGCAACTCTCCAAAATTTTCTACCAAGTCATAAAGAGGTTGCCATCTGCTTCAGTGGAGGGAAACACATGGGCAAAATCAAGGATCCTTGAAGTAAATATTATTATTAGCTTTAGGAGAGACCAGAAAGCAGACTACATATGAGTTCCTAGGTCTGAGAAAGGGGAAAAAAAAACTCAGCTCAAGTTAGAAACAAATGGGAATAAAGAAACTTGACCAAAAAAAGAAAAAAAAAGAAACTTGACCTAGGGAAAATACTATCTTTAGCCCTGTGTCCTAGATGGCTGCACTTGTGATTGATTTAGAATACGTCTGGTTATAACTCATATCCTTCAATAAACCCTGCTAGAATCCACAGGAGTTTAATATGTTGGATTCTGCTTTTAGCTTTTAGTGGTACGGGGATAATGATGACTACATAATTATCCATTTAGAGAGTATTTGCTGCTAAAAATTGGGGAATGGGTAGGAGAACCAATCCCTAGGAATTAGATGTGGACACTTAGGACAACCTCATAGAAAATGAGCAAGGAGTTTACCGAGTAAAGTCTCACATCACGTGTGATGATGAGCTCCCATAGTTCCATTATCTCTCTGCAGAACTAATTATCTTGCCCTCCCCACCCCTCCCATTCCCACCAATCCTCCCTTTTTCCCTACTTCCATATTACTGTTGACAGCACCACGATCCTTCCAGTCATCCAGACTTGCAACTAGGCGCCAACCTCAACTCTTCAATTTCATTCCCCCTTTCTATCCAAATCTATTACCAAGTTTTCTTGTTTCTATTCTCAACATCTCTGGGCCATGTCAACTTCTCTCAAGCTGCCATCTAAGAACAGGTCTTCATCACCTCATGCCTGGACTATTGTAATAGTCTTCTGGCTGCCATCCCTACTTCAGGCCTCTCCCTGCTGCAATCCATCCTCCACTCAGCTGCCAAAATGTTCCTTGGGCATGACACTCTGTCTCCCTACTCTTTGCCTTTTCATGGGCTATCCCCCATACTTAGAATGCTTTCCCTCCTCTTCCATACCTCCTGATTTCCTTCCTTTAAGCTCAAATCTCACCTTCTGCAGGTCTTCCCCAGTCTGACTCCCATAATGTTAGTGTATTCCCTTTGAGAGAATACACTCCATTCACGCTGTATATATTTTGCGTGTATGATTTTTTTTCAAGGTGTTTCCCCCATTAAAACGTGAGCCCCTTCAGGCCAGTCACAGTGTTTTTGCCTTGCTTTGTATCCCCAGTGCTTAGCACAGGGCCTGTCTCATAGTAAGCATTTAACAAATGCTTGTTGTTGACTGACCAAAGAGCCTCCTGATGCCTAGAATAAGCATTTTTTCACACATAGAACTTGGACTTTTCAACTGGTGAACCTTTCCTTGGGATGTTGTAGCCAATAGCATCATCACTGCAGAAATTGAGCCAACTGAGCTTAAATGAGTAGTCTAAATGTTTCACCACCATGTAGCGGTGAGGTCAGTAAGGAAACTCTGGGTGCTTTTATTCCCTGTCTCACTCAAACACTTGCCTCTGGACTAGACTGTCTCTCTCCAGACCACACAAGCTCCAACAGAGCATTTATAGAGAGGTTTATTCCAGGGGATGATTATTTTCTTGAAAGAGCTAGTGATATATTATCCATTTTAAATTGGTATATTATTGTCAAATAGTGTAATGCCTCATCATTTTGTACTTTTTGAAATATTTATCTAGGAATTTATTATAAAACCCTACCTGAAATGAAATGCTTGAAGTCAGAATTTTCCAAATTAATTCATCTACAAAACACTTTTGAGGTTGAAATGTTGCAGAAAGTACAATCTTCATTATGGAATATGAAAAAAGAGGGAGGGAGAATTAAGGTAAAGAGAGTAAATAATTTTAATTTATTTGAAAGTCTGTCTGACAATGGGAGGAATAAACTTAGGGAGTGGAGATGAGAATAAATAAAGGAGTAACTGCTAATGGAAAAGACTGTCAAAATCTATTGCCATCAAATGATTAATTTCCCAGCCAAAAAAACAAAACAAAACAAAACTTAGAGCAAACATTTAAGGACCTTCTTAGTGCAATGTTCTGTGCCAGGTGCTGCAGAAATAAAAATGACAAATGATACATTTCCTGCCCTCAGGGGGCTTACAATCTACTTTCTTCTATTTGGCTTAAGTTGATAATAAAGGGAATTTGTCTTCCCTGGAATACTTACAACTTCTTCCATCCTACAGTTTTATTGGAAATATCAGATTGATATTCTTAAAGCATAATTTCCCAAATTGTTTTCCAGGGGAACCCTTGTGTTCTATGCAATATACCTGTCCTCTAAGATGATGATGATGATGATGATGACTAACATTTGTATAGTGCTTACTATGTGTGTGGCAGGCACTGTACTAAGTGCTTTACAATTATCATCTCATTGGATCCTTATAACAACCTTGGAATGTAGGTGCTATTATTATTTCCATTTTTTCAAGTTAAGGGACTTGCCCAGGGTCATACCACTATTAAATGTCTGAGACTGGATTTGAACTCAGAATCCAGCTTAAATCTACCTCCCCCATTTTATCTTCCTCAAACGTATTAACCCAGAGGTGTAACTAAAAACTCTGGTGACCAGGACCAAAACCACAAAATGCTCCTGGGGAAAGCAGTGGGAAAGACATCTTTTAAGACAAATTCATTTGCAGGGAGAGAAAACTGAGAAAGCTTGGACTTTGGAATATAAGACCTGATTGGTGTAGGCTCTTTTCACAATGGGGAGATAGAAACTTTGGGACATCAGACCTCATGACAGAGTCATCAGAACAGATTGAGTCAGATGTTGAATGAGGGAGTAGAGTGGGGCTCATCTGGGATGCTGACAACAATGGGAGAAGGTGGAAGCACTTCATTTGAAAGTTTTATATTTTAACTAATTATTCCTGCTAATTAGCTGATAAGTTCCATTGCCTCTATCTCCCGGAGTACAAGTTCTATCTGCCCTCTTGATCATCATCCTGGAACAAAGCTCTAGCTGCCAGTTACAAGTCAGTTACAGTTCTATGTTAATGCACACAGATGTCTTCCTTCCATTTTTCATATCTTACATGATACAATGATTTTAAACAACCTTTAATGGTCTTATAGAAACATAAAACTGTGGATAGAATTTCAGATCTAGAAGGCACTTCATCTGCCATCTAGTTCAACTCCTGGCCCCAGAAGAATTATTTCTGCAACTCAGCACCAAAGGGTTTGCTTTAAGACTTCCAGTGATAGAGAACTCAAAATTTCTTAAGGTGTCCTGCTTTACTTTTAGATAACTCTATTAGGAAATTTTTCTTTACATCTATGCTAAAAAATAATCTTTTTTTTTTTTTTTGCAACTTCTACCCACTGCTTCTAATTCTCCTCTCTGATACCAAATAAAACAAATCTAATTCTTCTACATAAAAGTCTTTCCAATACTTGGAGGGAAAAAAAAAACTCTATCTTGTCCCTTTTAGTCTTTTCTTCTAAAAAGTTATAAATATCCCCATTTCCTTCAACTGAGCTGCATATCAACTTGTGGCATTAACTCATGGTTCATTTACTTTTCTGGTTACCGTTCTCTAAAAGCTCTTTAGTTTACTGATGCCCTTCATAAATGTGAAGCCAAGAAATGACCACAGGGCTCCAGATGTATTCTAACCAGGGCAGTTGATAGTAGTTAGAATGTTGACCTTGCTAGTTCCAGAAATTATATTGTTCGATGTAGCCCAATTTTGTATTCAGTTTTTGGGTTGCCATGTCATTATGCTGACCCTCGTTGAGCTTGTTGTCCACTAAAACCCTGAAATCTTTTTCAGATAAATTGCTACTAATCATGATCTCCTTCCTCTTGTTTTTTGAATTCAAGGGTAAGGCTTTACCTTTATTTCCAAGTAACTGGAAATGCATCCAAGTAATTCATCTAATTAGGGTTAGCCAAATCTAACAATGACAACATATTTTTGTATCCTGACTCTCACATCCAGTGTAACTGGATGAACTCTCCCTCTAAACTTTTCATCATCTACAAGTTTAATAAGCATGTCATCTTTGCCTTTATCCGATGTTGGAGCCACAGGTGTGAGAGACACTGTGGCAGTCACAAGATGCCTGAGGGGGTGCACGTGACCTCTGAGGGGCAGAAGCATGGAGATGTGGAGGCCGACTCTGCCGGGCCGAAAGGGCTGACATGGCATTGAGCGCAGGGCCGTGGGAGGCCGTGTTCTCCAAGAAGAACACCCCCACAGAACACCCAAGGACACGGAGGTTGCCAAGCGAGGCTGCTCTTTATTCAGTTACATCTTAACAGTGTGGCCATCAAAACACAGCAGAGTGGAACCGTGGGACAGAGAGAGCGGGACAGAGAGAAAGAGAGAGAGGGGGAGGAAGAGAGAGAGAAAAAGAGAGAGAGAGGGGGAGCCTCCCCTTGCTTTTTCCCTAATATCCTTATCATTCTTCTTACTGTCACGTGCCATGTGGGAGCCAATCGTGCACTCTCCCGAGTGCAGGGCAAAGGAGTATGTGTTAAGAGGAGTCCGTGTTGATAAGGCACATTCAATGCCACGTCAGCCTTTCCCAACCTGGCAAAGTCGGCTCCAGGGCACGTTCAATGCCACGTCGGCCTTTCCCAACCTGGCAAAGTCGGCTCCCACGGCCCTGCGCTCAATGCCATGTCAGCCCTTTCGGCCCGGCAGAGTCGGCCTCCACATCTCCATGCTTCTGCTCCTCAGAGGTCACGTGCAGCCCCTCAGGCATCTTGTGACTGCCACAGTGTCTCTCACACCTGTGGCTCCAACAATCCAAGTCACTGATGTAAATATTAAACAGCACATGGTCAAGCACAGGTCCCTGAGGCACTCAATGACAAAATACCTTCCAAGTTGACATCAGATCATTAATGAATATTCTTTGAATCTGGCTATTGAACCAATTGTGAATCTGTCTTATCATAGTATCACAGAGAGTATATCTCCCCATCTCTACCAAAAGAATAGCTGGAAAGACATTATCAAAATAAAATATCTGCAATCCCCTGATCTTTTTTGTCAGTTTATTAACTTTTTTTTTCTTAAAAAAATCTAGCAAAATCTGTGCTGCTGAAATTAGGCTGGGTGTTGTTTTTTTCTCCCCAATCCCTGCTTTCTTTTCTAGATCTTCACTAACCATCTCTTTGATATGATATTCTAGAATTTTTTTTTCTCCAGGAATAGAAGTTATCCTTGCTGATCCATAGTTTCCAGATTCTGTTTCCCCCTCTTTTGAAAATTGACAGAACATTCTTTTCTCCCTTCCAGTGGTACCTCTCCTATTCTCAGGATCTTTTTTTTCCAGTGGTTCTGCAGTCATACCTGCCAAGTCCTTTGAGATAACTATCATCTGGTCCAGATGACTTGAATTCACACAGGGGAACATCTTCTTCTGTATCTTAGGCGTCAACCACCTTTTAGTCACTTTGGTTGTGTCTTTTCCAGTCCAAGAATCATTTTTCTTGATAGAAAAAAAAAAACAAGGAAAATAAACACTCATAAGTTTCTTTCATAAGTTATGGTCCTCCCATCCATTCTGAGCATTGAGTGGTCTTGCTCCTTCTCTAATTGCCCTCTTTCCCCAAATATGGCTAAAAGAACTCTTTGTTTGACCTTGCCCTTCCATGTCAGCCTTGGCTATCTGGAGTATTTGACACTATTTGTAGACTAGCATGCAAATACCATTTTCATTCAGCTTTCTTACCTGTCCCTATGTCCCTACTCGGTACGTTCCATGTGCATCTGCATAAATCTCTTCAGACACAACCCTTCTTCCTTGTTGAAATTTTTTCTCATTATGTCTTCAAGATTTTATTCTTGATTCTTCCTTTCCCTTCTCTTCCCTTCCTCCTCACCCTCCCCAACTTATGACTCCTCTAGCAGTTCTAAGAATTATCCTGTGTTGGTTTCTAGTAGCATCACTCATGAGTCCCTATCTGGTATGCTCCTCATGAGCAATCAACCAGTAGAGATCTATTAGAAGTGCCCACTTAGGACTGACTTCCCTTATAACATTTTAGTCCAGAGGAGCCTATCCAGCCTATCTACCCATTCTTGAAATACATTGAAATCTGCTCACCTAAACTTGGGGTTCAAGTCAGACTGTGCCTAGTTTTTCTCTCCTTTTTGATCATAAACTCTGTGAAGATATAGTCACTTGCTTCAAAGGTAGTCATCATTTTCACTTGAGAAACCAGTTCCTCCCAGTTGTTGAGACTCAGATCCAGAATAGAATTTCCTCCTGTTGTTTCTTTCACCTTTTAAAAGACAAAGTCATCATTAAGCCAAAAGAGAGAGAGAGAGCTCCAGATAATCTCTGGATAATTGTTTCTCCTCATTACAATAAGATGCCATTGGTTTGTGATTTTCTTTAGCCTTAAACTCTTTATCTTTTTCCTATTCATCCATGTGTTCTTTAGAGTAGCATACTTTAATGGCAACCTCCCTCATGCTTCTGCCTTCATTTATCTTTACCCAAATAGTCTCTATAATGCTTTCTCTTTTTCATTCCTGGATTTCTTCATATGGATATGTCTTCTCAGTTCACAATATTTTTCTCCCTCCATTATTTCCTTCATTCCTTTCCATTTATCTAGCATGGTAATTGCTATTATTGTTTCTAAAAGATATGCACATCCAGAACTATGTTAGAGTCATCTCAACAAGACTCAATATTATGTATGAGATCAGATTTGCCTCACTGTATTAGGACTTCTAATTCATCTTAATTGATTCCTATATTTTTTGCATCTGTATATAGAAATTTGAGACCATGGGTTTCATTGTTGTTTTCTTTCTTGTATTTTATCTGATATGAAGTTCTGGATAGTTTGGGTTTTTTAGGCCATCAGGGTTAAGTGACTTGACCAAGATCACACAACTAGTGTCTGAGGTCAGATTTTAACTGGGGTCCTCCTGACTCCAGGACCTGTGCTATATCCATTGTGCCACCTAGCTGCCCTTGCTTTTTTTTTTTAACTTTGAATATCTTAAATGTGTTTCTTCCTACATTATAACTACTCTGTCTGGTATTTAGTTTGGTGGACAATGTGTGTACCATCTCCTTTTGGCTCATTCTCCTAACTTCCATTCATATTAGTAAGAAAGGACCTCAGAAGGTAGCTAACTACAACTCCTTTAGCAGTTCTAAGAGTTAACCTGAACTGGTTTCTAATAGCATCACTCATGAGCCCCTATCTAGTGTACTCCTCATGAGCAATCGACCAGTAGAGTTCGATTAGATTTTAGAAAAGGGCACTTAATGAGCAGATGGAGCAAGGATAGTAGTTACATATTCATTTTTCCTAAACCAGAAACACAGTTTCCCCTTAGATGCATTGGAAAAGTAATTCATGTAAGATTAGGAAAAAAGAAACACAGAAGAAAAAGAATTGTCATGCTCAAAGCCCTATAAAGGCCAGATAGTGGTGGTGGGTAAGTGGGTAACTTCTTTTCCTCAACTTGGACCTCAAAGAAAATCCAATTCACTTGAACACTTCCAGGGAAGGAAGAGAAAGATCTGAAGGTCAAACCTTTTGTATGTACACTCAGTTCTAGCTCATCCTCTCTTGAGTCATCAATCCTTCTAGCTCTGAAATCAATTAAAAGACTTTTCATCATCACATAGTACTAGCTCTGAGTCATCCAGACTGAAACCTGGATCCTCCCAAATTTCCACATGTTCACTTCAATGGAAATGAGTCATGTAATATCTATATGTGCCTCTAGTTCTGGCTCTTGATTGACCAGTCCTCTCGTTACATGTAGTGGGTTTTCCTCCCATTTCCTTAAGTTTCAATCTCAACTCACTTTGATTAGATTTGTAAGACATTCGAAGACATTCTTTTGAATCCTAGATAGGACAGGAACTTGTCATTTCTCTATTTTAAGCCATGATCCAAAAATCCAAATCCTATATTCAAACACTGTCTACTTAACCAGCTCTTCACTTCCTAAATACATACACTTGCATTTGTATCTTTGTTATCTTCCACGTTGCCTAGCATGATCCTGGGAACACACTCCTTAACAAATAATTAATGATTGATTAGCACTAATCTATATCATCAGGAAAGATTCCTAAACCCTTCCACCCAGAGTATGCTCGTATATGTTTATTAACAGGTTCTCTGAAAATCCTGACACATTTTAAAGTTTAATCTGCACCAACATTTTCCTTATCACTTTTTAAGACTAGGCAATCAATATGACAATGAATCAAGCTCCCTATTTTTCAAAATTTGCCAATTTCTGAGGCGTTAATGCTCCCGCTGAGTATTTACCAATTGGCATTCATCAGGTAGTAATGGCTGGTCCCAGCACACTCCTTCTACTACCCCATATAAAACCCAAGAAAGCATCTTCTGAAACAAATGACCCTTCTAATCCTGCTTTAAGATAATGGTTCTAATTTTTTAAATCCTCCTGTAATTTTTCCTATATCTCTACCATGAAAACAAACAAGTTTAGAAGTCTGACGCGACTTCCATGCTGTTGAGGAGAGAAATAGATTGTGAAATCTTTCTTCATTTACTTAGAGGAAAATGGGCAGCGAGAGGATGTTGTGTTATAGAACACACCTCAACCTTAACCTTGTCCATGAAAAGAAGAAAGCAGTAATGAGAGGTGTGAGCATAGGTCGTTGAGCTAAGCTTGTAGCTCTCATTTTGGGAAACAACAGATTGGGATGAAAAGCATCTTGTTCCTAGTAAGGATAGTGGCTGCCATTTGTGTTGTTGTTGTTGACTTGTTTCAATTGTGTCTGATTCATTTTGACTGCATTTGGGGTTTCCTTGGCAAAGATTTGCCATTTCCTCCTCCAGTTTATTTTACAGATGAAGAAACTGAGGCAAACAGGGTTAAGTGACTTGCCCAGGGTAATACAGCCAGTAAGTGGTTGAGGCCATATTTAAATTTAGGAAAATGAGTCTTCCTGATTCCAGGTCTGGCCCTCTGTCTACAGTGCCACTTAACTACCTACAGAGTCCATGGGAAGAAGGAGAGCATGTGCTGTATGGAGGACATTGGAGAGAGGCACACTGGTGGACAACACCTGTCTGTGGTAAAGTAAGTTCAGACCTGAAAGCCCCAATAGCATTTCTTTTATCTTCTTTTCTTCATGTTGCTTTCTTCTGAGTTAGTCAAGTTGCTTGGCAGCAAGACACCAACGCCATTGGAGGGGAAGGCAGCAGAAAGTAAATCTCTTCAAGAGTTAAGGGGATAAAACCCGCAGAATAATTTCCTCTTAAGAGCTGGGTTCTTCTTGCATAGTTAGAAAAAGAGCTTCTCTTCTTGGCTTCAGAAATGAGTCTCTCAACCAACGGAGCTCCTTCTGTCTCAATACTACAGAGCTGTCAAGGTTACTTTTTAAAATACACCATGTACCTGGCTAACTATCTTATAATTCCACAAAATTAATTAATTTATGTCTTCACAGTTTCTAAGGGAGAAAAGAATTGTAAACATTCTCTTACAATCTCTTGACAAACTAAAAAACTCATTATATTAATACTGAGTTTTAAGAAATCTGATTAGCAAATTTCTATTGCTTAAAATAGCATATTCTCTCATCTTTCCAACTCCTTATTTTTGTTTGTAGAACAAATCCCATATGGAGTTAAGACACTCCTCATATATAGAGATATAGACACTCCTTAAATTCAGAAAAATTCAGTAGAAACAAGTAAATATCAGAAAAACTGTTAGTTAGCTATGGAGAAAGATGGAGTTCATAGAGTATAATGGGCACATGGGTTTGGTTCAAGACTTCTTCATCCATATGAATTTCCTCTGGTGACCATTTTTGGCCTGGCAGTTATTCAAGACAATCTTCTATTGGTGGTTCTCCTCTACCTGACTGGGGCTCTGTTGTGTTGTACTGTCACTCAGATAATAGACAAATTTATGCACCAAAGATCATGCTAGACAAGAAAGCCATTGAATCCTAGGGCTGGAAGGGACCCCAAGGGGTCATTAGTATGTTCTTTGCTTTTGCACATGGCTACATTAAACTATTCCGGGTTTTTAAATCTTCTTTTCTTACGTCTCCAGGAAAGGAGATTCCATGAGTTCCCTTGACAACCCTTCTTACTGTTACTTTGGGACACTGATCCCATCCCCAAAGTGTTACAAAAAAGAAAGTTCATGTGAAAAGAGCACTTAATGGTAAGAACCTAAAAGAAAAAAATAAAGGGGGGGGGGAATCCTGGAATTTCCAAGAAAAAAAAATCAAGTTCCTCTAAAACATGACAGCATCCGCAAATGGCCTGTCAACTAGTTTTGGCCACAGAATATTTGAGTCCATCTTCCTAATGGGCAAAGTCCTTTTGCCCTAATATGATTTGTCAAGCAATTACAAAGACGTCCTACCACTTGGCTTCCAGGCTGACTATCTCCTGCTGTGATAAATTGAAATTTCTTCTGTCAGTTTACTGGGGGATATACAGAACCATGACAACAGAAAGAGACCCTCATTTTTTTTTTTAAATAAGAAAGGACTCCTCCCCAAAGAAAACCATGAAATACAGCATGAAAGGGAGCTCCTCTCCCATCCCTATTGCTTTATTGCCAATGGCATGGGAGGAAGAGAATCTACTCAAAAACCCCAGACTTCTTCATGCCGTCCCTACTTAAATATGTGGGTACACTGTGAGTGACTCTTATGGTCTCAGGATTGATGTGGAAGCTATTTTTCATATTCCATTAATCATTTCTGGCAAATGATTCTACCATATCACAAACTTTCTTAGGATTTGGCTTCTTCCCATTCTCTGAAAACCAAAACCAAACAAAAACAACAATCCACAACATTCTGATCTTTTGTTGACAGTATTGGCTTTTAGGTGCTAATAAGTCACTAGAAAAATATGCCGATATTTCAATGGGCCCAAGAATTAGCCCAGTGTAGTGTTCAGTGAGCCATCCCTAAAGTCTGGAAGATCTGGGTTTGAGTTCCACCTCTGACACATACTACCTGTGTGTGAGCCAGGATAAATCACATAACCTTGTAATGCCCTAAGTAGCTTTCTAAGACAGTTGTATGGAAGGTGCTGCCGACCTACATTGGTAGAGAGAGTTTCTTATGTCAAAGAAATCATAGATTCCCCAAGATCTCACTGATGTTAGTACTCCCTCCAATGGTTCAGGTCCCAGCTCACTCATGCCTTCTCAATGCTGTTGATTCTGGTCTTTGTATTTTTAGGACTAGATGGTCAGGTTTTCATTGGGACCAAGTACTGGCTATTTCTCAGATCCTAAGTGTATTATACTGGTATATGCGATGTCATAAGAGGTAGGGTGGGATAGTGTATAAAGAACTGGCCTTGGAGTCAGGAAGATCTGAGTTCAAATTTGCCTCTGATACATACTGACTATGTGATCCTGGACAAGTCATCTAGCCTTTCAGTGTTTCAAACAGCTCTGGGCTGCCAGAGTGGCAGAGAAGGAGCCAACCTGCAAAGAAGTTCCTTTCCAGGAATTCCTGAAACTGATAAAATCACAGATTCAATAGAAAAACAAAATGGTTTTTCATGAATTGCCCTATACCATTATAATACTTGAGATCTGTGAAGTAGCCAGCATTTGGTCCCAGTATAAACTTAGCTATCTTAAGTTCCCAAAGGTGGAGGGGAAAATATGGAGATAAAATCTTCAGTAGGAGTTTCCAGGTGTCTTTTGGAATATAAAATTGTCATTACTGCAGGGATGTTTCTGATGTTTCCTTCCATCTCTCCAGGAAGAGTTTAACCAGTCAGTGGAAACTGGCTTAAAGTGGGCAATTCTCAGTTCAAAAGAGAATCAAGGGATGTCTAGTCAAGTCAACAAACATTTTATTTGAACCAGGAACCGAGATAAGTTCTGGGGATAAAAAGAAAGGAATCTGAGTCCCTTTGGTTGCATCTTTCTGAGAGCAGAGGGAAATCACTATGCCCTAGGTGCCATCTAGTTAGTGTTTGGGCATATCATTCCATCTACCAATTGAAAAAAATACTTATTCAATGCCAACAATATGCCAGGCATTAATTCTAAGCATAATGCATAGCAGAAGCATTTTAATCTTTACCAAAATCCAGAGCTATATGCAACCCTAGGATTATAGATTGATAAAGAGTGAGAATTGAAAAAACAGAAGTTTGAAAATAAATATGACACTCAAAACTCCTTTTGAATATGTTTGCTTCATTAACGTGTTGTAAGAATATAGCAGCTTCTCACAACAGAATCTTGCCCTAGCTAGCACATTCCATATTTCTATATGACAGAATCAAGCAGAAATAGACTTTTTCTTTCCAGAATTTTTTTTTCTTTTTATACTTGTGTCAGGAATAGTCTGAGAGGGAGATAACTCTAAATAAATATACCTGTATTTATATTTGCAAACCATTCCTTTTGTTTCAAGATTGAGAATTATCAAAGGGCGTTTAAAAAGGGCATAGCTACTCTTTGTATGTCATCAAAAGCAATTTCAGTAAGACTTGAAGTTCTCAATGCTAACATGGATTTGAATTCTGATTCATTGTAATGGTCAACCTTGACTCTGGAGGACCAATGATGACAGGTCTCTCTCCTCAGTGGAGAGGCCGGGGAGCTTAGATGTAGAGCGTGGCTTGTGCTGTCATCAGAGTCACTGTGTGTTTGTTTTGCCTAGCTGGGTTTCTTTTTTTCTTTGTTACAAGGGAGGATTCAATAGGAGTATTGAAAATGGGAAGTGACCTTGATGCAAAAAACAAAAAACATCAAGAGAACTTTAAAAAAAAGCAGCAAGGGAGAGAGAAAGAGAGACAGAGAAAGAGAGAGGAAGTTTTCAAATTCCCAAGCGCAGCCAAAAGCAAGCATCTGCTATATAGTTAGGAATTTGCTAAACATGGCAACTTAGATAACTTAGGGTGGTGACAAGAAAGGAGATGAGGTGAAATGAGCAGATAATATTTTATATTGGCAAGAATGGACTCCAAATAACGTCTAACACTTTCTAAAAAAACTTTTTTTTTGTTTCACCAAATATTTCCCAATTACATTTAAAAAATTTTTAACATTCATTAAAAAAATTTTTTTAGTTCCAAATTCTCTTCTTCCCTCCTGTCCCTCTCCTCTTTGAGAAGTCAAGCAAGCTGATAGCGATTATATATGTGAAGTCATGCAAAACATATTTCCATATTAGCCATGTTGCAAAAGAAAACACATACAAATGAAAAATAAAGAAAGTTAAAAAAAAAAAAAACATGCTTCAGTCTCCACTCAGAGTCCATCCATTCTCTTTCTGGAGGGGGATAGCATTTTTCATCATGTGTTCTTTAGAATTGTCTTAGATCGTTGTCTTGATCAAAGTAGCTTAGTATTCTTAAAGAATTCTTATTCCTTATTATAAAGAGACCCAAGACAATAGTTTCCTGCTCTATAGCCATAATATTTTCACCTCTTTAAAATCTGCCTCTCATCTTGGATCAGAGAGAAGGCACTACAGAGATTAGATTCGGTGAACTGAAATTTTAAATGAGCACAGAGAAATTCCCTTTACTCTGGCTGGCCTATTAGATAAGCCAAACTTGTATCATGGCTGGTCCCTGCCAGCTTGGTTCCAGAAGGATGTTCTAGGAGCCAAAGGCATGGCTTCAGATGATAGACACAGCCTACTTTTGATCTGAGGCTGTACACCCACGAACACAGGCTGGATCGAATTTATTTACTAACTTCTGTTCTTGATTTTGACTTAGTTCTTTGTGCAGTAGAAAGAGGGCTCAGTTTGGAGTCTTAGGAGCTGGGTCAGATCCTAACTGTGTCCCTTCTAGTCTTTGTGACTCTGAATAATCCACTTCCCCTCTTTAGGGTCTCTTGATTCAGATCTCTGATATTTCTGACCCCCCCCCCCTTTTCCCCTTTACTTTTGTGCCATAGATGCTATTATTCTCTTTTCTCCTCCCTCAGTCCAGCCTGGTAACCTGACCAAACCCGTCAATGCTCCTACCATTGGGGTTTTTGACCCTTTGACTTTGGTGAACTCTGAAGAAACTCATTCTCTGGCTTATGCTTTTCCCTAGAAGCAGAAGTAACAAAACAAATAGAATCATATGTGGAAAAGGTTAAGTTTGTGCATTTCTTAACCTTAGTTCAGAATTACTGTATCATTTGCAGGATCAGGACCCAGACTGTAGCTGGGTCTAGTAGTAGTATAGTAGGGGTATAGTAGTAACCCCACTGAATTAGAGATCAAGGAGTCTGGGAACCAAGCCCTGTTTCAATCACTGATTAGCTGTGTGCCCTTGGACAAATTATTAACTTCTCTGTACTTCAAATTCTTCACTCACAAAAGAGGAGAGAAGGGGGTGGTGGCGGAGGGAGCTGACTGCTTCAGTTTCTCAAATGGTATGATTTGCAAAAGTTTAACCTGAATTTGCATCATATTTATGAAGAATAAAGGCTCTTCCTGAGAATGTTTTATTTCCAGCACACGAAAGACCTGTCAGCAAAATTCCCTCATTTTAAAGGGCTGGTATGCAATTACTGTATTTGGAGCACGTGAGATATTAAAAATAGCTGCACTGGTAAGTTCTAACTTTGTTCTTTTGCCAGCCCCAAAGTCCCATGAGAGTGAGGGATTTTATGATCACAGTCCCCAGATAAAACCTGTGTGCGTCTGCCCGCTTTGTCTCATGGAAGCTTGCTGCATATGCAGATGGGCTGCAAACCAGTTGGTTCTGTAGGCTCTCATTTCAGTAGAAACTGAAGGCTGGGAAGCCATTTCAGTTCAACTTTTAAAATGAATTTTCCAAACTCTACTTAGCTGAGTTTCCTAAGCTCCATCTCTTTTTACTGTGAGACTGGAAGATATATAAGTAATACAAGACCCTACTGTGCTCAGCCTTTGTTGACTATTTAAAAAAAGCATTTGATTAAGTAGTGCAAAATGCTGCCATAGACGCCTTCCTTAAATAATGTGTTACATACAGTCAAAACCATAGGAGAGTTCTTAAATTATATAGCCACAAAGATAACTTTGATCACAAATATTAACTGATGGCCAAAATGGAGAACCATGATGACCAGAGAGATCTGTCACTTTCATGGAAGAAGTCTAACAGAGAATTCAAATGAAAAAGTGATTTCTTATTACGCAGTGAGGTCCTTTTTATGTACCTTTATGTGTATGACATTGCACTAATCCCTTTAAGTCCAAGAGCATGCTATCCATAATCATTCAGATTTTGGCCAAACCTTCCACACAGAAAAAACAAATGGATGAAAAATGTATATTGTCTAAGCCAAAGGTTCACAAAGTGGGGATGTGTCATTGCCCTGGGGGGGGTGTAGGGGGTTGAGCCTAGGAGATATGTAATCAGATCCTAGAAAAACAAGGTCACATTCAACCTTAATTGAAAGACCCAGTTGTCAGACTTGTCTTTAACAAATGCACTCTTCCCATTCCCTCTGCTATATAAACTCCCAACCTCCCCATTTGTTTTTGTTCAGTCATTTTTCAGTCTTGTCTGACTCTGAGATTCCACTTGGGGGTTTTCTTGGCAAAGATACTGGAGTAGTTTCCCATTTCCTTCTCCAGTTCATTTTAAAGACGAGGAAACTGAGGTAAACTGGGTTAACTGATGTGCCTAGGGTCACACAGCTAGGAAGTGACTGAAGCTGGATTTGAACCTCCCCCATTATGCCCCTGAGGGCAGTTATAACTTAAAGTAACCATTACGCACAGCACATGGACATGTGTCATTGGGAACATTACACAGGGCCTGTTCCCAACTGAATCACCTCAGGGGATTGTGGGATCTGAACTTAAGGACAGTGACTGGAAGTGAGAAAGAGCCTCATCTCCTGGGACAGAGAGAGTCACACAAGATGAAAAGACAAGGACAAATTGTAAGCTGGAGCATAGGTATCATTACATTATCTTTCTCCCAAAACCCAAGTCTCTTCCAAACTTTCCTAATATTGTCAAATCTTTCCAGTCACTCACTTTTTTACAGCCTTATTCTCATCTTTGATGCTCTGCTTTCTCTCCCTTCATATCCCCATAAGCCAATCTGTTGCAAAATACATCCATGTCTCTCACATATGTCCCCTTCTTTCTCCTCATACAGCTGCCAACCTTAGATTGTCATCATCACCTCTTTCCTAGACTATTCCAATAGCCCCAAATTGGTGCCCCCATCTCAGTTTTCACTCCACTCTGATTCATTCTCCACACAGCTGCCAAAGTGATTTTCCTAAAGCGTAGGTAACCATTGAGTTACATCAGTCCCCTACTCAAAAAATTCCAAGATTTCTTATTTACTCCAGGATCAAATACTGTTTCATTTTTACCTCATTTAAAATTTCTCTATTTTTGTGTAAACTTTATAATGCACATAACCATTACTTCAGTATTATGTTATTTAATCTATGAATAAAATAATATATTGAAAATGAATAAATATACATGTGAAATAATGCACATACTGAGAGAATGTGATCAAAAATTTTTTACTGATAGGTGTGTGATCAAAAAAGTTTGCAATTTGCTAGTCTAGACTATGATATGTAATTGGAAGGACAAGCCATAGAGTTGGTCCATCCATCTGATTGATCAGAACTTGCATTTGGTCAATGTTCCTGGTCCAGAATTGAGTAGGAGGAAAAGAGCAGGCTAGATCACTTTTGGGAAATCCCTTGTGCTTTTGATAACCTCAAGTTTCTTGATGAAATGAAAGTCCAACTTTTAAAATAAATATAACCTCCAGTGTTGTCATATAATTGTGAGTCATGGCATATCATAACTGTTCAAGGAATTAAAGTTGTAGGTCACCCAAAAGGTATCGGGAAGATAAATGGTAGACATGAGTTGGCTCCAACACATTCCCAACAGGGAAACGTTCAAGAGATATGTTGTAAAGTATTTCATCAGAGAGATGTATGATTGGGAAAGAGATAAGTGGCTCATGTTGTGTGAGAGAAGGACAATTGATGCATAACCCTCACACTACGTTGACATTGATAGGCAAGAGAAAGCAAGGAAAGGCTCCATGATAGGTGGAGCCCCTTTGCAATGTTTATAGATGCATATGGGCAAAAGTCACTCAAGATGAAAGGTTATATATGTGTTAAGATTTACATGGATGAGATCACAGATCCGTCAAATTATCCCAGCATACTTTGCTTTGAAAAATGTCATTGATTTTTTTAGTATTCCATTTATATCCCAATATATACCTCATTCCTTGTCTGTGCCTAGGACCTTACATTTTAATAAAGAATAGGAAAGAAAAATTTAAAAAGGAAATTCAATGAAACCAAGTTACGCATCACTCAAATTCAACAGTGAATGCTCTATTCTGTTTCCATAGTCCACCTCTTCCTCCCACCCCACCACCACCACAGAAGGAATAGAAATGAATTCTCATATCTGTACTTGGGCCCTAGCCATTGGGTAGTAATCAGCTTCAAGCCTGGTTATACTGAAATTACCTGGCATTCAGTTTTGATTGTCGTTGCGGTGCATGGTCAAATGGTTTAACTCTATAAAGTGATAGCATTTTATCAGTGGAAATGGCATTGAAGGTAATGTGTTTCCATTTGCTTTACCAATGCTCCCTGAAGTCTATGAGGGCTTTCTATCTGATTTCAAAGTTAAACCTTCTGTTCTAATCCCTCTGCTTCTTACCCCTTAAGAATGAGAGCTCCTTGAGATTAGAAACTGTCTTACTTTTCTATTTTTATCCCACGTGATTTACACACAGCAAGCTTGTAATAAATGCTTTTTCATTCATTCATAGTTGTAACTATTATATGTATCATTTCCTTGGTTCTGATTGTTTCACTTTATATCAGTTCATCTATATTCCCATGTCTCCTGTTTTTTCGTGTTCATTCTTTTTTACACTGCAGTAATATTCCATTGCATTCACATATCACATTTTGTTTAGTCATTCTTCCACTCAAAAGCATCTACTTTTTCTTCCCAGTTCTTTACTGCTATAAAAAGTGCTGCTACAAAGGTTTTGGTGGATGTTGGATACTTCAGTCTTTGATCTTCTTGGAATACATGCCTAGCAGTGGAATCTCTATGGCAGAGGGATGGGCATTTTCAAAGCTGTCCAGCTGTTCTTTGCTTCCTCTTAGGTTTTCTTTTTTTCTGTACTGTGTACATTTTACTTGATTTTCCCCCTTTCCCTCCACCCTCCCAGACTACAATTAAGTGTGGATATATATGTGTATATATACATACACACACACACACACATATATATACATATACAATATATTATTTATACATAATATATTACATATATACAATACACACATGGACATAGATATCTATAAACACACACATATACATATATATATACTCGTACATTCTATGCTTATTTCCACTTATCTGCTTCTTTGAAAGTTTCTTCCTTCATAAGTTCAAGTCTTTCCATGTTTTTCTAAATCAACCAGCTCATCATTTCCTATACCACAACAATATTCTAACCCAATCACTTTCTGTCTGAGACAGAGTCTATGAGAGTGAGTGTCCCCCCAATTTTCCACATTCTTTCTATTCTTGGCTATACAGGTTTTATTTATACAGAAAAATGTTAATTTAAAATAATCAAAATGATCCATTTTATACTTCAACAAGGCTCTCACCTTATAATATGGTCTGATACTACTGAATCTGCTTCCTTTACATCTTTTCCCTCTGGTTTCTTTGAAGTTCCTGTCGTTTTATTCTTCCAAATGAACTTTGTTATTTTTTTTTTGTAACCCAGTAAGATAATTTTTTAAGTGATTTAATTTGGATCAGATTACATAAATAGATTCGTTAGGTAAAATTGTCATTTAAAAAATTATATTGCATTAACCTACCCACGAACACTAAATATTGCTTCAATTATTTGAAGGAGGTCTAACTTAATTTGTATGAGCTCCATTTTTTCCATTCTTCATTTCACAACATGTTGACATCATGCCCAACTATTCTTTCTTTACTCTGATTTCTGATGAGGAAGGTGTTCTTACAAACACTAGCTCTATAATTTGTAATCTCTCCCTTCCCAATCTCTCAAGGGCATCACCCCACTATCATCCCCCATTTCTCTAATCTTTATTCTTTACCTATCCATTTGTTGTTTCTCTGCTTTCTACAAACCTAAGCAAGTCTCCTTCATCCTTAAAAAACTAGATCCTACTATCCAATATCTTTCCCCTCTCCCCCCTTCCTGTCTCCCTCCCTACCTCTCTCTTCACTTCGCTTCTCCTCCTTTTTCCTCCTCCTCCTCCTCCCCTCCTCCTCTCCTTTTCTCTCCTCTCCTCTTCTCTTTCCCCCTCACCCAAAAAGCTGTCTACACTTTGTGCCTCCACTTCCTTTCCTCTTTTTGATCCTCTACAACTTGGTTTCCAACTTACATCTGAAATTGCTCTTTCTGGAATTACTAATGCTATCCTAATGACTAAATCTAACGTTCTTTTCTCAATCTTCATTGTCTTGATCTTTCTTTAACCTTTTACAACTCTGATCAACCTTCCCTCCTGAATGCCTTTTCCATTTTAGGATTTTGTGGCACTGCTCTCTCCCAGTTTTTCTCAACCATCTGACTGTATCTCAGTTTCCATTGGCTAGTTCATCATCCATGTCATGCCCACTAACTGTGGCTTTATGCTAAAGTTTTGAACTTGGCTTTCTTCTCTTTTACTTCTACATTGTCATACTTGGTGACCTTGTAAATTCCAAAGGATTCAATTATCATCTCTATGCAGATAACTCCCAGATTTATCTGACCCAAGGCTATCCCCAACACTCCGTCCTGCATCACCAACTACTTACTGTACTTTTAGAATGGGCATTCAGAAGTACAAAACAGAAATCATTACTTTCTCCCTAAATCATCTTCTCTTACAAGTTTCCTTATTACTTTTTAAAAATAAACTTTTATTGATATCTTCTATTTTTACATTAATAAAATTTCTCCCTGCATCTCTTTACCTTCCTTTCCAATTACATGGTTTGTCCTTCATTCTTGAAGAGGACCATGACATCATGAGTCTGATCCATGACTGGTAAGTGAATTGGAGTATAGTGAGGGAGGGTTATGCAAAGTCACCAGCCTCACTTTCTCTTCCAGAGCCATCTGGGTCCAGCGGCCAGATATAGATCAGGACAACTGAAGATGGCCCCTGTCGAGTCATCTAAATGACAAAGGAAACTTTTAAAAGGAAAAGAGGAGGAAGAGGAAAAATTGACAACATTAATATATTGATAAATTCTGAAAATATATGCAGTGTTCCACAACTATGGACCTCCCACCTCTGCAAAGGAGTGGGGAGAAATGCCTTCATATCACTTCTCTGAGGTCATGCTTGTTCTTTCTAATTTTGCAGCATTCATTTTCTATTTTTTTGTTGTTACCGTTCTTTCCATTTACATCGATTTAGTGTTACTGTTTTCTTGGCTTTCCTTACTTTGCTCAGCATCAGTTCATGGAAGTCTTTCCATATTTCTCTTTATTTATCATATTCATTATTTCCTAGAGCATAGTGACATTCCATTGCATTAATGTATGCCAAATTGGTTAGCCATTCTCCAATCGATGGAATCAACTTTGTATCCATTTCTTTGCTACCACAAAAGGTGCTTCTGTAAATATTTGGGGACTTCCTTTTTATCGAGGACTCCATGGAGAATAAGCCTGGTAATGTAATCTCTGGGTCAAAAAATAGGGACATTTTGGTGACTTTACTTGCATAATTCCAAATTGTTTTCCAAAGTCGTGGTGCTAATTCATGGATCTAGCAATAATGCGCTTCTGTGCATTTCTTCCCCAATCTCTTCTCCTCCAAACTTCAAAGCTTCGCTTTGTCATCTCTCACACTTTCCGAGGACTGGATGGTTCTTTTCTTTGTTAAGACCAACTTCTCCCCTTGTGCACTTAATCCTCCTATCCCCTTTAGGGACTTGCTCCATCAGCTATTCTTACTCTTTCACTTCCTGCCCCTCCTCGCCTTCCTCTTCCCCTTCCTTTTTAATCTCTTCCTTTTTGCCTACAAACATGCTCAAGTCTCCATTACCCTAGGAAAGTAAGCTTACCTTTCATTCTGCTGTTCTATCAATATGTCATCCTATTTCTATGTGTCCTTCTTAAGCTTTTTTTGGGGGGGAGGGCAATTGGGGTTAAGTGACTTGTCCAAGGTCATACGACTAGTTTTTGTGTCAAGTGTCTGAGGTCTGATTTGAACTCAAGTCCTCCTGACATCAGGGCCGGTGCTCTATTCACTGTGCCACCTAGACACTCCCCTTCTTAAGCTTTTGAAAAGTGTAGTACAAACTCCCTGACTCTATTTTCTTCAAAACTCTCTCAGTCTTGAAACCGCTTATCTCTATTTTCTAGGTTCCCTTCTTTTGATCAGCTTTCCTTCCTTTTCCCTCCTGAGTGTGTATGTTACCTTAGGCTCTGGTATTAGGACTTTTCTTTCTCTCTTTTCTCTCCCTTGGTTATCTCATTGTGTCCTCATGGCTTCAGTTTTCACTTCTATGTAAAGTGAATTATAAATTTCTATGTCTGCTCTGAGAGGCAGTGTGGTATAATGGATAGAGATAACCTGGTTTCAAGTCCTGCTTCTGATATGTACTGGCTGTGTGACTCATGTCAAATCACTTAACCTTTTGGTGTTCTGGGCATCTCTCTAAGACCTCCAAGTTGCAGAGAAAGTGTTGGCCTCACCAGGGGGTTGCCTATGCTAGTGAAATCATAACTTTTATCCCACCTTCCAGCCCTGACCTCTCTCTGGGAACTTCAATGGTATATTTCTAAACCTTTGCTGAGCAGGTCTACTTGATTGCTGAGATTCTTCAAACTCAGTGTATCCAAAACAAATCCACCATCTCTCATCCTAAACTTTCTTCTTTCTATTAAAAATAATCTTCCAAATTCCCCAAGCTGGCAATATCATCTGGTAATATTCTTGGACTCATTCTCTTTTCTCACCTCTCAGATTTAATCAATTACTTCAATAGCTTCTCTTTCCATATCAAATAACCCAGGAACTGCTTAACCTGCCATTCAAGACCCATTACATTCTGGCTCCAACCTCCCTTTCCAGCCTAATTTCACAACACTAATGAGTTTTGCTACAAGTATGCTATACTCTAGCCAAACTGAACTAGTCCCTGATCTTATTTTGTTCTCTTTTACCTCATGCCAAGAACAAATTCTCTGTCCCCTTGTGCTCCACCCCTAAAATCTCCACCCATTACAGAACCACAGAATTTCAGAGTTAGAGGGTACCTCAGATGCCATGTAGTAGATACCATACCTGAACAAAAATCCTGTCTCCAGCTCACTCTAAAAGTGATCATATATCCTCTGCTTGAAGACAAAGGCAGGTCATTCCACTTGGGGACAGACCTGATTTTTAGGACATTATTCCTTATATCAAGCTTACCTCTTTGAAACTTCTATCTTTTGCCCCTCGCTCTGTCCTCTAGGGCCAGTGTTCCATACACATGCACACATATATTTACCTTAGGATAAGGGACAAGAGAAGAGGGAAAGTAGGTAAAGCCAGCCAGACCTAGAGTTAGGATGACCTCGATTCAGAGTCATATATATGTGCATGTATAGCATATGTGTTTTCATAATCATATATGTGTGTATACATACAGAGAGAGAGATAGGAGTTGTAGTTCAATCATTTTAAACATGTCCAACTCTTTTCTTCATGACCCTATTGGGGGTTTCTTCACAAAGATATTGGAGTGGTTTGACATTTCCTTTTCTAACTCCTTTTACAGATGAGGAAACTGCGGCAAACAGGGATAAATGTCTGAGGCCAGATTTGAACTCAGTTCTTCCCAATTCCAGGTCTGGTACACTGTATGTATGCATGTAAGTACACATGTATATGTATATGTACATGTATATGTGTGTGTGTTTGTCACTTAATTGTCCTGTAGAGTTTTGGATGTGAGATTGAGGAGTCTTAAAAGGGTTAGGCGGGAATGGTTATCAAATTGGGGTGAAAGAAGGTCTGGATGGGTGAGAGAAAGTCCTCATTTGATGGTTCCAAACCAGGAAATATTAGGTAAAGTGTTCAGGACTCTTAGTGGTGTGATTGTATGAATCAAGGGAACACAAAGAACTTCTTTCCCCACTAATGGCTTCATAAGTCAGAATTGGAAAAAGTCACTAGTCTGACCCACCATAGTAGATTATGGGTCAGAATGTCTTTTCCTTGGTCCAGACTTGGGATTTAGTAAATTTAGGGGGCTCCCAGATGGGGAAACTCCACCTACCAATGGACATGAGCATCTTATTGTCTTAGAACGTTGTCTGGGAAGCCAACAGAGTAAGCCACTTGTACAGACCCCCACTAGTATGTGATCAGACACTTTGCTCAGCCAGTAAGGATCTGGATGCAGGTCACCCCACCTGCGGGACTGGCTTCTATCCGTTATGCCCCCTTCCTCTCTTAACCAGACATAAAGTCATAAACAGACATCTCTTGTCCCTTATCCCAAGGTAAATGAGAGGATTTTGAATTGGTTACCATATATTTGCCTAAGATGAGTCAGGAAGGAAGAAATGCCTCCTCAGTCTTAAAGCAAAAATGAATTCATATCTAAAGGACACAGTATCCAGAAAGAGCACAGCCTTACCAAGTTATCATCTATCTGGCATTTTCATCACGGGTCTGGCACGTACCTCCAGTTGCAAAGGATATGAAGAATTTGATTCTGCATGTAAATAGAAGCTTAAAAAAAGGAGATATGAAGTCAGTTATTAGTTTGAAAACCCCCCTCACCAACCACAATGCTCAAACACAAAACAAAATCTGCTTTGATCACCTTCCCACCCAGACTGTCAGTTTTACAATTACTCACAATTCGATTCACACGTTAAAGCAACAGCAGCAGCAGCAGCAGAGTAAAGGTCCAGGGCTACAAAAGGTTCCTGGAAAAATGGGACTTCTTAGCCTTAGCAGACATTTGCTGAAAATACCTGAACCCTATGCCTGGAGTGGTGATCTCACCAAAGAGACTTGTGCCTCGAATGGGCAACCTCCAAGGAAAACCCAGGGAGCGGCAGGATGTGGTGATAGTGATTCAGAAGTAGCCCTCTTCCCCCTCTGTCTGAGTCAGGGCTGAACCACATGGCCCCCACATGCGACAAGGAGACTCCTGTGCTGTTGAAGGGCTAACTTCTCGATGAGCTGTCAACCCGAGGACTTGCCCAGCTTGCATTCATTATAGGCACCCGGGGCTCTTTATCTTGGGCTAATTTGTAATATGAGTTATGTCTATCTAAATGACTCCTTATGATTACAGTCAGGCAAGATCGATTTTTTCACTTTTTGTCATAAATCATGCTGTGGCATGGAGGATGTGGAACTTCCTAACCCCTGATCATTCTTCCTTTCAAACTGGGGCAGAGTTTTGTCAATGTAACCAGAGGCACTGGGAGGGCTCTGGAGCTTAAGGGACATGACATGGTTCTATGGATGGAACCTTGCTTGCTCTAACTGTTAGAAGAACAGAGGTCAGATCCCACTTGTGCCACTTCTCTATGGGACCTCAGGCAAATCATTTGCCCTTTTTTGGTCCTCACTTTCTTCACCTGTATTTAGCACTATGGCAAGTTTGCTAGCTGGCGCAGCCTTCTTGGTAGAGGACAGAAGCTGATGGAATGATGCATAACAATACACATCCTATACCTGGGTTCATTGTTTCTGAGGCTACCTGTCTTCTCAATAGGAGAATTATTGAGTGCTTCCTTCCACTGCCATGTTGGATTTCCTGAAAAAAATTCTATTTTTGACTCTGGTAGGAAAGGACCCAATATATACCTAAGATGTATCAGGAAGGAAGGAAGAAGCAGTGAATCATGAGGGATTTTTCTTTTTTTGTAATGAACATGCCCACATCATGGCTATTGCCCTTGTATTGGTTGGTTGGTCAAACATGGGACAGGCAGTTTATTCTCACACGGAAAAAGTAATGCTAAGCAATAGGGAATCACAGGCCAGTCCCAGAAGAATTGCACACTACTATTTGGGAATAAAATTCGAGCTTCATCAGAGCACACATTACCTGTGTGACCTTGGGCTTTTCATTTTCATGATCTAAGCCTATGTTTCCTCATCTTTGAAATGAGGGGGTTCAGACAGGATGGCAACTACCGTCCCTTTCAGCTCTAAATCTGTGATCCTATGATCTTTCTCCTTGGAGCTGTCCCAGCTGGGAGAGGACCTCCCCACTGTTTTGAGGTCAGGAGTTGTGGCTTCGTGTCTTTTAGAACTGAAGGCTCAGTCATCTTGTAAGTGTCAAGATTATGAATGGCTGTGTGTTCTATTGAAGACAAAAAAATAATCGCTTTGGTGATGGGCCGGTGATTAAAAAAAAAAAGATGACTAGGGAACCATTTATAGACTCATGACTGCCTGTGACTTATCAATTCAGGAACCAAACCACTGGTTTTGTTTTTATGAATCTTTGCATCAGGATGGTCTGGGAATTTAAGAGAGGCTAGATCACTGGTTCAGAGTCACACAGTCAGTCTGTGTCAGAGGTAGGGTTTGAACTCAGCTCATCCTAACTGTAAGACTGGCTCTCTATACAATAGGTCACCTTCCTCTCTTTACCAAAGTCAAAAACTGACTCCTCTAGTTCCTCATATAAAGGTAAATGAAAGGATTTTGAATTGCCTACAGTGTATTTGCCTAAGATGAGTCAGGAAGGAAGAAGCAGTGAGTCATGAAGCATTTTTTTTTTTATAATGAGTGTGACCATATGATGGCTGTAGCCCTCATGTTGGTTGTTACTGTGGGCATCCTGAACAAGTTCCCTTCAGGAAACAAAAGGGGAATGGATTGAGAGAGTGGTCAAGTTAGGAGTTTTTCTCTAGTTTTCCTATTTTGCTTGTTGTACCAATAAAAGCACAGTTTTATGTCGTTGGGTAATTCTGAGAGAAATTGGTGGTAGTGGTGGGGGAGTTGATGAGGGGTCCTGTTGATTAAAATATAGAGAGTATGTATTCTCTGGGGGTAATATTCTGGGCTCCTGTGTCAAGACAGATGTCCTATATGGCACTCAAGGGATGTTGTTGACTGTGTCTGGGTTGATGAGAACATATTCTACAGGCACAGACATAGAAGGAAACTTGATGAGTTCATTTGGCTTTTCCACGGGTGAATTTAAGTCTCACATGTCAACTGGATCCTGTTTCCCATGTTTTTTTTTGTCTGACTCTTATGACCTTTTTTTTTTGGTCCATCCAAAGTTTCTGCTGCTTAAATTTAAACCCATTTCTTCTTCTTCAATGATCTGTAGCTATGTTATTGTTGTTTAATCATTTCTGTCGTGTCCAACTCTGTGACCCCCATTTGGGTTTTCTTGGCAAAGATTCAGGGGTGGTATGCCATTTCCTTGTGACAGATCAACTTTTTCCTCATAAAACTTTTCAGATACTTGAGGAAAGTAACTGTCGTGCATGGAGTTTAACTTCTTTCTCTTGGATATATACCCATAAGTCTCTTCCCCATCTTTTACAAGAAGATTGAACCTACAACCTGTGTGACCCTGAGTAATTCACTGAATTTTCCTCCACCTCAGCTTCCTCTTCTGTAAAATGGGGATAACAGTAGCACCTGTCCCATAGGGTTGTTGTGAGCATTGGATGACATAAGATATGTCAGGGACTTGGCAGACCTCAAAGTGCTATCTCAATGCTGGCTGTTAATTATTATCAAGAGCTATTCCTTCTATATCTTTATTGTTTTTTCTCCATGTCATTTTTCAATTGTGGTGACAAAAATCAGACACTATAATATAACTGGGTCCCAATTGTAAGAATAATGAATCCAATGAAATTCATTATGCCCCCCAAAAATAGCAGATTGAATTAGTTCATAGAAGCTAAAGGAAAGTTAAACAAATTCCATAAGAAGTTAAAAGAAAGCGGCCCAGGGCATCCAGGTGGCACAGTGAATAGAGTACCAGCCCTGGAGTCAGGAGGACCTGAGTTAAAATCTGGCCTCAGACACTTAACACACACACAAAAAAAACTAGCCATGTGACCTTGGGCAAGTCACTTAACCCCAATTGCCCCCCTCCAAAAAGCAAAAAAAAAGAGGTCTTAGATAGTGCATAGTTCAATCCCTTTCATTTTCCAGATGGGGTACCTGAGGAATGGCTAAAGACATCAAGTGATTGGCCTAAGATGACACAACTCAGGACCAGTGATGGGCAGGCCAGTCTGTTGGCCCTTATTCCTGAGCTTTTGTTCATGATACCACAACCCCCCCCCCTCTCAAATTTGGGATTAAGTGACTTACTTAGGGTCACACAACTTGTGAGTGTCTGAGGCTGGATTTGAACTCAGTCCACCTGACTCCAGGGCCAGAGTACTCTATCCACTGTGACACCTACCTGCTCCCACATCTCCTTTATACAATATTGTCTTCTCTCCTGCCTAACCCTTGCCTTTCACACTTGTTTTTAACATGCTTTAATATAGGGCTGACTTTTGTTCATGGTGGCATTATATTAACTCATTCAGGTTGTATCAGTTATTATCCCTAAGTATTTTTTTTTCTTTGTACTCTATAGTTTCTTCCTCCTTCTGGGTTTTATACTCTTGATTTTTTGCCTCTAGTAAACTTACCACCTTGTTCTTGTCCTGGTCATATTTCTTCCTTTTCTTGATAATTACACTTTATTCTTATCCTCAAAATATTCTAATGCCATTTAAGTTACCACCATCTACAACTTTGATAAGAATCTCATCAATTCATTTTTTTTTCCTTCTGGGCAAGCAATAAAGTATGTTATTTGGTATCCTCTTTGTTTTAAGAATCTATCTTGGGGCAGCTAGGTGGCACAGTGAATAAAGAACTGGCCTTGGAGTCAGGAGGACCTGAGTTCAAATCCGGCCTCAGACACTTAACACAAAAGTTAGCCATGTGACCTTGGGCAAGTCACTTAACCCCAACTGCCCTCCAAAAAGCAAAAAAAAAATTACATTAAGAATCCATCTTGTAGGTTAAATTCTCTAGTGGCTTAAAAATACCTTTCTCTTACAGTCACTAATAGAATAATGGCTCAGTGAATAGAGTGCTGGACCTGGAGTCAGGAAGACTCATCTTCCTGAGTTCAAATTCAGTCTCTAATACTAGCTGTGTGACCTTGACCAAGTCACTTTACCCTGTTTGCCTCAGTTTTCTCATTTGTGAAATGAGCTGGAGAAGGAAATGACAAACCACTCCAGTATCTCTGCCAAGAAAACTCCATGGACAGTATTCTCTTGCTATGTTCTACAAGGTCATGAAGAGTCAGACATGAGTGAACAGCAACAAGAATAAGACGGTGCTTGATAAATGCTTATTCTCTTCCCCGCTTTCCATCACTTCCCAAAGTCTAGTCACTGCCCTTGCTCTTTGGCCCTAGAGATACCATTATTTGTACTAATGCTTTTGTTATTCTTATTTAACCCATCCTAACCCATCCTGTGGGTGTCCTTCTCAGAGTCAGCAACCACCTTCTTTGCTCTCCCCGGGTCATTGGGGTTAAATAAAAATAATAAAGATGCTGCAGCACATATTTTAACCAGGAATTCTGGGGGGTGGCAGAGAGAGGCCAAATACACAGAGTACGTAGGGTAACTTAAAGAAGGGGATCAAAGATATCAGCTGATAAATCTGCTCCTTGAATATGAAAATGGAAATAAATCTGATACTTGGACACCAAATGGAGAGTGAAGAGACAAAGTTTGATATGTTAAGGAGTGTGTTTTAAAAGCACCATTAGATACATCACCATACAAAAATTAGCCCCTTTGCAAGCACCAAAAACATCACGAATCCATTCTTGAACTAATTTAATAAATTGATTTGTTGAATACCTACTAGGTGAATAGATACTGGGAGTAGAGTCAGAGGAGCATATGTTGAAGTTTGTGGAATTGTTATCCCCTCAAGGAGCTTACCAGAAAGCCAAAAATAGACATGCATATGAGAGAGACCTCATAGGCATTTCAACTTTTTTCATCAGTTTCCATGACATGAGGTGAAACGATGTCACAAGGAGCCAGAGGTGTTATAAAAATTTTAATTGGCTGATTGACTCAATGATATTAAAATATGATTTTGTGACATCCTGATAGGGTTGAATTAAGGATAGTAGTACAAAAGACCATTGGTTCTGACAATCTTTTATGAGGTATGCCTGCCTATTTTAATTAAATGACAGATTTAATACTCTGAGTTCATATGAAAGAGACTTAATAGAAATTTGTAGTAGCTGGGGAAGGCCAGAAATGAGCATGGTATTTTTTTTGGTGGGGCAGGGAGCAGGGAGGGAAGTAAGTAGAGTAGTCTGAAGCAGAGAGTTTCTCCAGAGATCCCCCTGATCCCCAATGGATCAACAAATGTCATGAATGTGGGCATTTCCTCCAGTGGGGAAGATCCCAGCCCATCCATGATTTCTCATCTTGTGGGAAATGTTCATATTCTTCTAGAAGATTCTCTGACATGAAGGAAGCCTTTCTGTAGCACATGGATAGGCTATCTATTGTTATTCTTCATGCTTGCTGAATGGCCAATCCACCTTCTTTTCCAATTATACATTGTCTGGCACATATCTTTTATGACTGTTCTCAAATACAAATTATTAATGGTAGTGGACTTCAGACTTCTTATACTGCCAAATATCTCTCAATAGCTTATTGGTTCATCTACAGTTTTGATTCTTTGAAGATTGTGGTATTCCATGACTTAAAAACATGTAGTATCAATAAAAAAATTGGTACTAAAATATTTCTTTTTTAAATTCAGTAAGTAGTTTGGGATTCTTGAAAAAACTGCAAGGAATGCTTGAACTGAAGGTTCTGAGGAGAAAGAGGAGAAGGAGAAGGTGAAGGACCTGAGGGGAAGTAGAAGAAAAAGAAGTATTTAAGATGAAGGATTAGAAGGTATCAAGGAGAGGGTAGTTGGTAAGATGAGGTAAGAAGTTAGTGATAAAGGAGTTGAATGTAGCTGTTAAGGTGCTGAGAGAGAGAGAGAGAGAGAAAGAAAGAGAGAGAGAGAGAGAGAGAGAGAGAGAGAGAGAGAGAGAGAGAGAGAGAGAGAGAGAGATAGAGAGAGAGAGAGAGAGAGAGAGAGAGAGAGAGAGAGAGAGAGAGAGTAACAATTCTGGCACTGAGGAACCCTATAGGAAATTTGCCGCAGCAATTCTCAAGGGTATTGTTAGTAAGACAGACAAGGACTTATCAAGTATGGAAAGTGGACAAAATTTGCAATGACTTATGTAGAGGGGGCAATGTTTCTGTTTCTACCCAGCAAAGTGGCTGCTTTTTGCGCTCAAAGTACAGCCTAGCCTGGTCTTCTTTCCAGAAGTGAGCTTAAAGGGACTTGAGGAACACCTCCTTTCTCCATAGGTTAGCAGGGATAACAATGAAATGAAAATGAAATGGAAAAAGGTCTTCTATCTGGAAATGAAAAAAAAAGCATCTGAGGAAGAAGAGGAGAAACTTGACCCATATCAGGATATTAGAGGGTGGAATAATATCGTGTAGAAAAGGGAAGAGAAAGCACCACTGAATATTTGGAACTGAGAGACAGATGTGAATCTCATCCCAAGGAGGAAGGAGCTGGGCCATCTGAAGAGGAAATAGCTGGTTGTTTTTTTTGGCGGGCAATTGGGGTTAAGTGATTTGCCCAAAGTCACATGGCTAGTAAGTGTGTCAAGTGTCTGAGTCCAGATTCGAACTCAGGTCCTCCTGACTCCAGGGCTGGTGCTCTATTCACTGTGCCACCTAGCTGCCCCATGCTTTTTTTGTTTTTGAAGGAATGATGATGTGGTTTCAAATACTGTTAGTGGAGAGATCATTCAGGACAAAGAAGAGATAAGTAATGGTGGGTTGGTGACATCTTCTTGAAGGTTACTGAGATAGTTATTTGTCTACCCAGTAACAAACACAAGGTGGTCTTTTCCACAATGCAGTAGAATATCTCTCAAGACTTGTCAAACCACTGCTGATTTATTTGGACCCAAGCCATACTGTTAGAAGAAATCTAGAAAGGTCTATTAATGATGACGAAGGCTTAAGTAAGAAACTGAAGACCATAAGGACAGAGTTAGTGTTTTTGTCACTGCTGCCGGTTGAATGTAAGGTCTTCAGAACAGAAAGGCAAGTTTGGGAAGTGAGAAGATATGGGAAGTAAGAAGATGGTGGGAGGTACCAGCCCATTCCTGATTTGCACCAGATGCTAACTTTTCCCACATAAGGCATTAAGATAGTTTGCAAAATCTTTGGATGTTAATTTTCAATTTTTAGACCAGGGCTTGGCATTTAGGACCTAAAGTAAATGGTTAAGAGACTCTTGGCCAAGGACAGAGCAAATCTTTGAAGAGTTTTTGCCTAATATACACTTATATGGTTAATTTGAAAATCTCATCAAAAGGCTTAAAGCTGAAAAGACAGGCAGAAGGTTACACACACAAACACACATATACATATACTTATATATTTATATATATAGCCACCAAACTAGATTCCTATCACAAAGAGTAGCTGCAATGTAAGAAGAAGGACAAAATCCAAGGAAAGAGTCAATAATAAAATCAATAGCCTCAGACGTCTACAAATACACAAAGTATGAGTAACAAGGAAGAGGTACTAGCGACTTTGCACAGAGGCTAATTTGGCCATAGAAAGTTGGTCATGTTAGACCTGGGACTGCCATATAGCTAACATACTGGATGACAGAGTAAGGATACAAAGAGATATTGACAAGCTAGAATAACAACAGATAACATTTATGTAACATTGTAAGGTTTGCAAAGTGCTTTGCAAATATCAATCAATCAATATTTATTGTCTTACATGACAGGCATTTATCCTCATAATTCTGGGAAGTTATTATTACTATTATTAATTCTGCCTTTACAGATGGAGAAACTGAAGCAGATAGAAGGCATCTTGTCTAGGGTCTACACAGTCAGTAAGCGTCTGAGACAAGATCTGAATTTAGATCCTCTTGATCCCCAATCTAGCACTTTACATAATACATACTGTGTGACCTAACTGCCTAGAATGTTGGGATGAATCTAATAAGATTAAATGTAACAGGAAGAATTATAGTTGGATTAAAAATAATCTATTTCACTGTGGATGAATAAATGAATGAAAATGTATTTATTGTGTGTCAAGCTGTGCGTTGAGTGCTGAGGGTCACAGCACAAAAGCAAAGACAGTTCCTGCCCCTTATAGAGCTTACGTTCTTATAGGGGGAGACACTATACAATGGGGAGTTGTGACCAAGGAGGCATGTTTTGGTTTGGAAAGTCACAGGGATGGTGAATATAGTCAATGGGAAGTCTATCGACATTCCTTTCCAGAAGCAATGACAGAGTTGATTTGATGCAGTGGAGGAGATACAGAGGGATGGAAGTTCTGAAGCATGACTGGGGTCAAGCTTCGGGTGTAATGGAGAAGTGGAACAACTATCAATTATGATGCCAGAGTCTCAGGTGTTCTGGTAATGAAAGGGTTAATTCCCCGAGGGCATGGGTTTTTGGGGGTGAGTGAGAAGGAGGTAGAGGAGGCATGGTTTGATACACGTATATCTAAAAAAGATCTGCAGATTTTAGTGGACCAAAAACTTAATATGAAATCAACCATAAGAAATGACAGCTAAGAAACTGGTGCATTAAGAAAGACTAGGAACCAGGAGTAAGGGATTGAGGAGGAGATAACCCTGGTGGGTGTGCTGGTCAGATCACATCTGGAATTTATTGTTCAGTTCTGGGTACTGTATTTTAGGAAGGATACTGAAAAAAATGGAGAATGTGGTGGTGGGGGGGTGCAAACAAGATGCTGTAAATTTTCTGCAATGCAGAGGTATTAGGGATGAAGATACTGAGGATGTTTAGCTGACAGAAGAGAAGATTCAGGGGAACATGATGTTCTGGGGATTGAATTTATTCTGCCCAAGGGTATCACTGGAAGTAATGCACGAACATTGCAAAGAGGTAAACTGAGTTCAGAGAAAACTTCTTAACAATGCAAAAATGTATTGGACTGCCTTGGGTCATGGAGGGTTCCTTAAGCAAAAGCTTTGTGACTACTTTGGAGGTACAACATAGAAAAGAATCTTAGCTATGGTATTACTAAGTGTTTTGAAATTTGAAGGTTTTTTTTTTCCCTTCAGTAGGTGACCAATGGAATTTTTTTCCTATTTTCACCTTGCCCTCTAGTTCTAATAAATCTGGTAAGTTTTCTTTAATGATGTGTTGAAGTATGGGATCCAGTTTTTTTGTTTGGTCATGGTTTTCATGGAGTCAGATCATTCTTAAATGATTTCTTCTCTACCTGTTTACCAGGTTTTTATTTTCATAGCAGATACTGTCCACTGTTGTGGCCCTAAAACAATCCTGACCGGATGTCAGGGACTGAACTTGTCTCAGGCCCTCTGGAGGGTCCCCTGACATGTGGGCTGCCTGGGGGCTTGCATCCACCTGGAACTGACATTGTCTCCTGCTTTGGCTAGACAAGAGCTCTGGCTTCAGGACACTTTAAAGGCTCTGAGATATGCAAACAGTGTCTTGCCCTGATTCCCTGTGGAGGGATGTTCTGGTACCCCTCTCCATCCATATAGTTCTGATAGGTCAGGGCCAAGATCCCAAGAATCCTGCTGGCTTCAGGCCCTACTTACTGGAGTTTACACTGGCTTCTGCCTCTCCCACCAAACTCAGACATTTCCCCTCAGAATGTTCACAAGCTTCTGGACATTCTCCTATAGAGTTCTAGACTGGATATTGGGGCTTACTGGTGTTTCATGTTGGTTTTTTTTTTTTCTGGATCATTGTTTCCTTTAGTGCCCTTTTAGATCTTTTTTTTTTTTTTAAAGCAATCGGGGTTAAGTAACTTGCTCAAGGTTACACGGCCAGTTATTTCTGGGTGTAGTGCTGAGTATCGGAGCCCAGATTTGATCCATGTCATCCCGACACTGGAGCCAGTGCTCTTACTCGCTGTGCTGCCTGGCCGCCCCACCCTTTTAGATCTTTGATGGTGTATTTCTCAGTGAGAAGAGTAGCTACATTGTAAAATGGATAGAGTAGCAGGCCTGGAATCAGGAAGACCTGAATTCAAATATGGCCTCAGATACTTACTAGCTGTGTGACCTTGGACAAGTCACTTAACCCTGTTTGCTTCAATTCCTCATCCATAAAATGAGCTGGAGAAGGAAATGGCAAATCACTCCAGTGTCTTTGCTAAGAAACCCCAAATGGGGTCATGGAGAGTCAGACAGGACTGAAATGATTCCACAACAAAAACAAAATTTCAGTGAGAGCTGGGCTGGCTAGGATCTTTCTAATTGCCATCTTAACTCGGTTGTTTCCTAGAAAGGTACAATTTGGATCAGATGACTTGAGAAGTGTCAACCAACTCTCAGCTTTCATGATTTTGTGAAATTCAATCTACTCTTTCTCTTCTTCCTGCTCAATTTTGGGCCTAGCTCATTGCTTGTCTGCAGTTTCTCTCAAAAGCATATGTAATAATGGACCAATTCAATAGACCATCCCTCTAACTGTATGTACATCATAATCTGGACAATTGGAATTCTTTATCCATTTTGTTTTTCATTTGTAGATTGCTACGTTGAACTGTTTTGAGTTGTTTTGGATATCACTGAGAAGGCTTTATGGTACTGTAGGGTATGATAGAACCAGCACAATGTCATCAGCAGAAGATGTCAACATCTATAGAGATACCCTTTCCTCCTTTTTTTTTTTTTTTACTTTCACATATACATTAGTCAGGTTATAAATATGGATTGTATCAGATGGAATGAAAAATGGTAAAGAGGACATAAAACCGAAAAAGATCAGGTATTTTGCTTCCATCTGGATATAAACTCAGTTCTTTCTAGTTCTTTCTCTGGATGCACACATTTCTCTCCATCATGAGTCTTTTGGGGTTGACTGAGAAGAGTCCAGTCTATCAAAGCTGGTCATCACACATACATTGTGTCTGTAATTGTGTACAAATTTCTCCTGGTTCTACTCTTCTCACTCAGCATCAGTTCATATAAGCCTCTCCAGGTAAATATGAAGACTCTCTTCCATGATACTGGTGAATGTCTTTGGTAGATACATATCCTCCACATGTTATAGGGTCATTTGATATTGATGCTTTAGATCTCTCTTGTTCCACC